>NC_050448.1:84490904-84610904 GCF_903995425.1 Onychomys torridus | reverse complement strand
TGGGGCCATAGGAACATTGAGCTTCTGGGAGATGCTGTAGGAAGCATGAATATGAAGACTGCACTGTGAAAAGAAACCAAAGCCCAGATTAAAACCAAAGACAGCATGTCCTTACATTTCACAAAGCCTCACAATAAGACTTTGAATTTAACTAGAACCTCAGTGGGATGATGTTAAGAACAAAACAAAACAAAAACAAAACAAAACAAAACAAAAAACTGTGGTAAAATTCATTTCATAGAATGTACTATCTGGCTTTTTTTTTTTTTCTGTCGGAGCTGAGGACTGAACCCAGGGCCTTGCGCTTGCTAGGCAAGCGCTCTACCACTGAGCTAAATCCCCAACCCACTATCTGGCTTTTAAAGTATATGCTTAAACATTTTCACTTAACCAGTTGTCAGAGCCTTCTCATCTTATACAACTGAAACCATCACTTTTAAAGCAACAAGTCTCTACTTCTGTCTCCTTGTAGCCTGAGAAACTGATATCCTACAGTCTGTCTCTATAGGTCTGACTACTCTGGGTCCCTCATATAAATGAAATCACACGGAATTTGTCTTTTTGTAATGGGATCATTTCTCATTTGTCAGAATTAACTTCCTTTACAAGGCTAAGTAAAACCCCATTTTGGGTGGGGGAGTGTGAACTTCGGTAACGCATTCTGCTACCGATGGGTTGCTTCCATTTCTTTGGCTGTTGGAAATAATGTTCCATACACAGGTGGTCCAAGTATTTTGACAAGATTCTTCTTATTTTCTTCCAGCTGGGATTGAACCAAAAGCTTTACCCACATCAGGTAAGTACTCTACAACTGAGATACGTCTCTAATCCTTATTTTTAAACGTTTATTTTGATATTAAGTCTTACTACATTGACTGGGCTGGCTGGCAGTTCTCCTGCCTCAACTTCCCTAGTGGTTGGGATGACAGACATGTGAGACTATGCCCAAGAGTAAATCTTTCTTCTATGAACCCTCAAATGTAACTGTTTCACTGAGCACAGATGCAAAAGTCCTCACCGACTACTAGCAACTGAACTCAACAACATTATTGTCATTAGCCGTGATCAAGTAGGAGTCCTCTCTGGAATGGCAGGATGGTTCAGTGATCTGCAGTTCATTTTTACGATATACCACATTAGCAGAATGAAGGCTCAAAAACATACAATCATCTCCACAGATGCAGAAAGTTTTGTTAAATAAAATTCAGTGTTCTTTATGGATAAAATTCTCAACAAATTAGGTTGAGAATGTATCTCCAGATAATAAATGTCACAGGCAACATTATATTCAAATATTAAAAATTGAGTCCATTTCCTGTATGATTAGAAATAAGACAAAGATGTCCTCACTCTAATTCTGTACAGAACAATGATATTGACAATGTTTTTCCAAAACCTGGAAGAAAGGATTTGAAATGTCTGTCCCATACAGAATGGATGATGCTTGAGAGATGTTAACCTTGACTTAAACATTATATAATGTTAGTGCATATTAAAACACCCACATGGTTCCCATAAATATGTAACATTATTTTATGTTTTATATATCTGTGGTGGTTTGAAAGAAAATGACCCCCAAAGGCAGTGGCCCTATTAGGAGTATGGCCTTGTTGGAGGAAGTGTGTCACTGTGGAGGTGGACTTTGAGGTCTCATATGCTCAAGCCATGCCCAGTAAGACAGACCACTTCATGTTGCCTGCAAGTCAAGATGTAGGACACTTAGCCACTTCTCCAGCATCATGTCTGCCTGCATGCCACCATGATGATAATGGACTAAAGCTCTGAATATGTAAGCCATCCCCAGTAAATGTTTTTCCTTTATAAGAATTGCCATGGTCATGGTGTCTCTTCACAGCAATAGAAACCCTAACTAAGACAGTATCCAAGGAATAATGGTCTGAGAACAACTTTTAAAAATGAATTGTTGGGCTGGAGAGATGGCTCAGAGGTTAAGAGCACTGACTGCTCTTACAGTTCAATTCCCAGCACCCACATGGTGGCTCACAACCATCTGTAATGAGATCTGGTGCCCTCTTCTGGCCTGAAGTCATACATGCTGTATACATAATAAATAAATAAATCTTAAAAAAAAAAAAAAAAAAAAGAATTGTTTAGTCCAATCAAGGAAGGGAAAGATTTGTGTGGCGGGAACTACAGAGCACTGTGAAAGAAGCCAGAGATGCAAGAAATGGGAGGGAAATCGTGTGTGCACAGAGTGGAGGAATTCATACTGCTAAAGGTCTGCACATCCCAGAGTGAGCTACAGACTTCACTACTGAGATTCTGTTGATATGGGCTGGGGGGCTGAGGCTGCAAAATTAGGAGTTTGAGGCTAGCGTGGGCTACAAAGACCCTGTCTCAAAAAACAAAACAAGCTGAGCAGTGGTGGTGCACACCTTTTATCCCAGCATTTGGGAGGTGGAGGCAGGTGGATCACTGTGAGTTCAAGGCCAGCCTGGTCTACAGAGAAAGTTCCAGGATAGCCAGGGCTACACAGCAAAACCCTGTCTTGAAAAACAAAAACAACAAAAGAAACCAAAAGACAAAATAAATGGGGAAAAATAGACAAAAAAATTCTGATGTCATTTTTCCAGGAAATAGTGAGAAAATCCTAAAATTTATATGAAGCCTTTAAAGACCATGAAACATCAAAGCAATCTTGAGTAAAAAAGAATAAAGGGGAAGAGGGTCACACTCCCTGGCTTTATAATAAGCTATAAAGCTATACTCATCAAAACAGCATGATATTGCCATAAAAGCAAACATATAAGCCAATGGAACAGAACATAAATCCATACATTTATGGCCAACTAATATTTGACAAAGGAATCAAGAACACACGAGAAAAGGGCAACTTCAATAAATTTTGCTAGGGAAGCCTGATATCTGTGCAAAAGAAGGATTTGAATTCTGATTTCCTATCTATAAAAATTCACTCTAAACCAGTGGTTCTCAACCTATGAGTCGTGACACCATGGGTTACATATCAGATATTTACAAGTTACAGTTATGAAGTATCAATGGAATAATTTTGTGGTTGGGGGTCACCACAAAAATGAGGAAATAAAGAGTCGCAGCATTAGGAAGGTTGAGAACCACTGCTCTAAACAGACTTGAATGTAAGACTCTAAACTAAAATACTAGCAGAAAACACAGGAAAAAGCTTCTTGACATAGTCTAGGCAATAACTTTGGAAATGATCCTAAGAACACATGCAACAAAAAGTAAAAATGTACTAACTGAATCACATTAAACTTAAATGCTTCTGCAAAGGAAACGCCCAGAAGAGTGAACTGCCTGTCTACCTGCAAACCACACACAGAACAGGGCTGTACAGCAAGAAACAAATATCTAACTTAAAAATGGGCAGAGAAACGTGCAGCCATTCTTCAAAGACAGCAAATAGCAAGGGGTATTTGAAGAAGCTTCAACATTACTCATCATTGGGGAAATGCACATAAAACCACAATGAATCATCACCTCTAACTTGTTAGAATGCTAATAGCATTTGTCTTAACACAAATGTAACAGTTACAAGTATTGGTTAAAGCCACAAGGAAAGGGGAACCCTTGTACTCTGTTGGGGAAATGTAATCGAAGCCATCACCACCCAAAACAGTGTGGTGTTTTCCTTAAAATTTATAGACCTGCCCGGAAGTCTACTTTCTTAGTATTGAGCTAAAAGAGATGAAAGCTAGAATCTCAAGGAGATCTCTACAGTCTACATCCACTGTGGCTCAACTCAAGATAGAGAACCAACCAGTGTATTTCTAACAACAAAAAAGATGTATTTTATATGTTTTGCTTGGTCTTTATGTTTGGCCTGCATACATCTGTGTGAAGGTGTCGGATCCCCTGGAGCTGGAAATTGAACCTGGAGCTACTGGAAGTGCAGGCAGGTGCTCCTTGGCTGATCCATTTCTCCAGTCCCCAGTCTAAATTTCTGATCCATTTCTCCAGTCCCCAGTCTATGTATCTTTTGATGGATGAATGGATAAAGAGAAAATACAGTATATGCCCAACAGGATGTTATTCATTCTTAACAAAGGAGAAGCTGCTGTTTGCAACCACGTGGATGAACCGGGGAGACTGTGTGCTAAATAAAATAAGCCAGGCACGAAAGACAAATACCACTCAATGTCACTTGAATGTGGGATCTCATAAAACACTAAACTCATAAAAGCAGGGAGTAGAGAGGTGGCTGCCAGGGATCAGGAGGCAAGAGGGGGAGGGGTAATGTTGGCCAAAAGGTTCTAAAGTTTCAGTTACATTGGACAAGCAAGTTCTGGAGAGTTAGTGAGCAACGTGGAGAGGACAGTCTATAAACTGTGGAATCTGCTAAGAGAGTAAATCTAAATGCTCTTATCTCACACAAGAAAAAGATAACTGAGCTAATGGATGTGCGCATTAATCAGCTTGAGTGTGGTCATGCATTTTACAATGTATACACACAAGCAAAATGTCATACTGTTCATTATAAATATGTGCTATTTTAATTGACCAATTATAAGTCAATAACGCTGAGGGGAAAAAAAAATCAAGTCAGAAAGTAAGTGAATGTGTGAACGCAGTTTAACAGCTGGTACCCTCCAAGAAGCTGAGTAAGCCAGGTGTGGTGACACCTGCTTGTAATGTCAGCACTCAGGAGGTGAACTCACAAATATAGGTATTTCTGAGCTTAATAAGATCAGCCTGGCCCACATAGGGCCAGCCAGAGCTACACATGAGATCCTCCTGTTAAACAAACAAACAAACAAACAAACAAACAAACAAAAACCCAAAACCAAAACCTCAAATGGTCACAACAGTAAACATTTCTAAAAGGCTAAGCCAACTATTAGCAGAATGAAGATTTCCACAGACTGTAACAAATTGGGGGTTTAGGGAGAAAGATATGACTCCTTCAAGGGCACTGAGAGACCACAGAGGAGGGACATGCAGGGCGTGTGGGGAACAGCAAGGGCGTGTGAGAGCAAGGGCGTGTGTGGGAGGGGAGGGTGGAGAGAGACAGGCAGGTCAGAGCCTTCATTCACCAGAGCTCAGACTTCACCAGGCAAAGCAGAACCAGGAGAAGGTTGGGAAGGGAGAGGCAGAGGACCAGAAAGTGTCCCAGTAAGAGGAGACCACCACTCCTGCCTGGGCTGAGGGGAGGTGAGCAGGGGTAGGACAAGCCCCAGGCAGAGGGACCATGGTAAGCATGGCTACAAAGGGGGAGTGTGAGGTGGGGTGGTGGGGTGCTCTTTATCTCACGCCAGGCTGGAGAAGCAGAGTGGCCCTGTGTGGAGCAGGTCTGAGGGGACAGCGGGGAACCGGAAACAACCAGCTCACTGTTGTTGAAGCAAGCTCTCCCAGGGTGTGCTGACCCACGCCTGTACCATGTGATGAATGGCTGCTCTTCGGCTTCTAAAGGTCTTCATCACCAGGTAGACAGACCCCTAGCTAACAACCAGCACATCTGTCCATTCTGTCTTCACTCAGAAATTTAATAAAATAAACGGTTGGTACTCCATCTTAATTTTTTTTTAAAAAAAAAGACAACCTGTAGTATCTTGGCCTCTACATATAGTTTCTACTTTACAAATTCTAAGTGAATTCATCATTCTCAGCCTTCTACCTTCACCTTGGACCCTGACTGAGAGTGAGATTTCGTTATGTCAAAGCCTAGCCCTGCTCAGAGCAGGGCAGACCAGCTGCTTTTCTGCACCCACAGACGACGGTTGGCGCCAACAAACCTCGTTCTTGTTCTTCGCGGTGGCGTCACATTTGCTGTTCTCCGGCTTCCGCAGATGCTCCCACCGTCCTCCCTGGTCAAAAGTGATCATGCTCTGAATGGAGTTATCTGAACAGGGAAAGAGTGATGTAAGCCCAACACACAGGAGAGAGAGAGAGACGTCTCAGTCAGCCCCCCACAATGGAACTCTTCTGAGAAACGCCATTTATTTACTTACATTTCCATAGAACTATATGTTCTACGTTGAGCATATTTCCCATCATACCCCGCACCCTCTTCTTTCCCCTTTCTACTCTCCTTTGACTCTGGAGTCAACGCTGAAGAAATGCACATTCCAGCAGGATGAAACAAACAGTAGAGACAGCGAATAAGTGGATTACGTAGAATAAGCGCTATTGGACATCTAAGGTAGATTGGAAATGTGTGGGAGAAGGTTTCAATTTAAAATAGCCTAATCCAGGCAATTCTCATTCAGAAAGTAACACAGGAGCAAAGACTTGAAGAAGCGCTCTGCCTGGCGGACATCTGAGGAAACGGAACTGCCTGGCAGATCTGTGATGAATGAATGTGTGCAGCTGGAACATGTGAGGACTGGCAGCCATGGGGCAGTTGAGCGCCACAGGCAAATGAAAGAGCGAAGAGCTGGAGGTGAGGCCGGGGAGGAAAAGAGGAGTCAGTTAGGGCCTCATCGGCCATTGCAGATATTTACAGAAGGAAAAGAGCCCTTACTTCCTGCTGAAACATAGACACACAAAAAAGCTTTAAGGGTCTTTGTCCTTGGAAGTAATGTGTTTCCTCGCATAGAGCCTTGGTAGAGGGGAGCCTTACGGTAGAACACTGGAAGAAGTTTGGCTGGCCTAGGACTACACGCTCTACATGAAAACCAGACGTGATTCTAGTTCAGGTTCATTCCTCTAGGCCTAAACCTCCAAATACAGGAGACTCAGCACACACTACCCGATGTGGAGTCCTCTTTCATTCCACTCTGGCTGCTCTGCTCTGTCTTACTGCTACTCACACAATTTCTTTACACAATGAAGCCACAATGTAAAAGGGTCGGCTTGTTGGCAAGGCAAGCTCATCCCTGGGGGAAGGACCATCAGCTTCCGAAGACCTCAAATCCTGACCCACTCAGCTGACGGAGCCAGGTCTGTGCTGAGCCTCACCTTCTGAGAGCATGCTTGTTATGTAGACTCCACGGAGCGAGGTCACATTGGTAAAGTCTGTCTCGCCGCCTGTGGTGGTGTAGAGATGTCGGTCTAGAGACTTGGAGTAGATGATGCCTCGGTCATCGGAGGTAAAGATTGTGCCAAATCCAGTATCTGACAGGAACGGACAAAAACACTGAGTCTTGAAGCAGAGAACCAAAACAGAACAATAGTCTGGTCGTGACTGCCTGGCCCAGCACACTTGTCGTCTCCACTGTAAGACTCAGACCTGAGCCGGGCCGTGGTGGCGCACACCTGTAATCCCAGCACTCGGGAGGCAGAGCCAGGCAGATCTCTGTGAGTTCGAGTCCAGCCTGGTCTACAGAGCTAGTCCAGGACAGGCTCCAAAGCTACAGAGAAACCCTGTCTTAAAAAACCAAAACCAAAACAACAACAAATAAAAAACACCTCAGACCTGAGTGTTCATCACAGTTCACACTCAGTCTTCACACTCATCTTTAATCCTAGCACTCAGTTTAGAGGCTGGAACCCAGAAGACACTGCATTGCTGTGTGATGTAATCAGAAAAGCTCTTCCCAGGTATATTTTGCTGGCACATGCATTGTATTTAGATCTATATTTCATACATTTCTAGATCTTTGTACTTTAGAATGCTTCTTAAACTCTTTTGTGAAGGATTTTTAAAAAATTCTAATACATCACAAACTGATAGTTTTCTATAAAAGAAATTATCACTAGAAAAGTGAAATTGAAAACGTCAGCCCTGACTTTCTATCATTATGTTCAAAAGACATAAAGTTGCTTTCTCCAATGGCTATGAGCCTCTAAGCTGGGCAAAGTGGCACATACTTGTAACCCCAGCATCTGGGAGGTTAGGGCAGGAGCAGTGTGAGTTTGAAACCATCCTGGACTATAGAGTGAGTCCCTGTCACAGGAAAACATCAAACACACCACACTAGCTTCTGAATCTTCCCGAACTTACCTGGTCACAGCCTGCATTCAGCAGACTGAACGGTCTGCTCTGGGAAGCACTCAGCCACCCCCCTGTAGGCACCAGAACAAGTGGCCTTTTAAAGGGTAGTAATAACCTTCTTGGGGTAAGAGGAAAGGTCAACATGTAAAAAGGAGAGCTCAGAGCAGAGGCCAAAGCTTAAATCTATGCATTCAAGGATGGGCCACCAAACGGGTCTTACCTCCAGGTTCATCTACGTGCATGAATACCATGTCATCATTGGCCGCCAGAATAGAATAGAATTGCTCCTGTCCCACAGAAGGAAGCTGCGCCATGCTCCATGTGTCCCCTTGGTCTGTTGACACGTGGATCCTTCTGGTTGTATCCTAGAATAAATACGCCAATATCTGTATTATTAATCTTCTGTCAGGGTGTCATGTCAAGGACATGAATAGAATTTTTTTTTTTTTTTTTTGGTTTTTCGAGACAGGGTTTCTCTGTGTAGCTTTGCACCTTTCCTGGAACTCCCTCTGTAGTCCTGGCTGGCTTCGAACTCACAGAGATCCACCTATCTCTGCCTCCGAGGCATGTGCCACCACCACCCAGCGAAACATTTTTTTAAATAGTTGTATTAATCATTTCCTCAGTGGGTCCAATTACAACCAAAGGTCCAGCGCCAGTTCTCAAAGCAGCTTCCCCTCTCCTCCAGGCAATGAAGCGGTCCATTCTGTCTTGGCTTCCTCTAGCTCCTTCCTTCCTATGGTTCTTCCAGTCACTGGCATCCCATCCCCTTCAACAGAGCTAAGGGTGTGACTAGGTTGGCTTTATAACATTTGCACATGCTCACTTGAAATTCTTAAAATGATTGCCATTAAATGTTTGGTCTCTTTGAGATAACCCTAGCTTTAGACAATTAATCCAAAGAAAAGATAACTGATGGTCAAGAAGATGAAGGTGAAATCCATGTTGGGAGACCACAGGAGAATCAAGATGAGACGTGCCTCTAAGGGAACATGCATGGGCTAGGGAGAGGCCAAGGAGTCCAAGATTCCTGTAATGATATCGATCAGCGAGTATTCGGCTGATAATGGGGTGTGCTAGGAAGCAGTTAAGCCCTAATCTCTGCTGACTGATTTAAAACAGGAGCTAGAGCTCAGCAGCTGTAGTTCGGTGGTAGAGGCCGTACCTACTTCTCATGCCCAGTGCTCTCTTTTAACCTCACTACTCCAAAGAAACCGATTCTCTCAAGGTCACCAACACCCACACTTCCAGCCCAGGGGGTCATTCTCAGAGTTCATGTAACTCAACATCTCATTGAGTTTGCCCAACTGACCGCTGCCGCCTTTGCCAATACTTTCTTCATTTCACCTTTACAACAGCGTGGTGTCCTGATTTCTCCAGCCTCACCCCTTCCTCCCACACAGACCTCTCAGCTCAATTCTTCTTTTCTTTGTGACCTTCAGTGAAGAGGTGCTTTGGGCCTTGCTCAATCCTCCCATCTCATCTCTACCTACTCACCTAGAAGAAAGCACCCAGTCACATGGCTCTAAACACCATGGCATTTCGGGAGATTCGGAGACACAAACACTGAATAGACATTTCCTATCCGACACACTGCATTCATGGGTTCTCTCCCGCAAACCTGCTCCTCCCATAGCCTTTGCTACTGCAGGAAACAGCTCAGTTGCTCAGGCCGAAGACCTGAATGTGTCTTATGGGTCTCCCTTTTTTGGTTTTCTTTTTTCTGACAAGGTACATCTAAGGCACCGGCTTGTCCAATTGGCAGTATACTGAAACACACACATGCGGTCTCACCACGTCTCCCCTCACCCACTGTTAACAGTCTGGCCCCTTCTCCTTTGCCCCTTGAATACTGGACAGCCTCTCGCCTTCTCCAGGCATACTGCTACAGTGAATCATACTACAATCCACCTGAAGAAAAAGAGCCCTGTGGGCTACATCTTCCCTCTCCCCACCCCACCCATCCCCTCCCCATCCCAGGCTTCCCCACGCTCCGGCCACACTGCCACTCTCTCTGTCTTCAGGAGGTCTGAGGGTTGTCTCTGTCCTTGCCAATTCCACACTTACTTTCCTCCCAGACGTTCACATAGGCACGCCCTCCTCAGGTCACCTAGACCCCACCCAAGCACAGGGTCTTTAATAGCGCTGCCGGTTCCTGTTTCTCCCCACCTCCATGCTGCTTTAATTTTTCATAGACAGACCTACTTGCTGTGGTGGTTGGAACAGGAATGGCCCCATCGACACATGTGTTGGAATGCTTGGTCATCAGGGAATGGAGCTACTTGACATGATGAGGAAGTGTGGCCTTGTTGGAGGAAGTGTGTCACAGGGGGTGGGCTTTGAGGTTTCAGAAGCTCAAGCCAGGCCCAGTGTCACTCTCTTCCTGCTGCCTGCTGATCCAGAAGTAGAACTCTCAGCTCCTCCAGCACCATGTCTGCCTGTGTGCTGCCAAGCTTCCCACCATGATGATAATGGACTAAACTTCTGAACTGTAATCCACCTCCAATTCAATGTTTTCCTTTATAGGGGTTGCCGTGGTCATGGTGTCTCTTCACAGCAATGGAACACTGATTGAGACACTTGCTTAGCATGGGCTTGAATACAAGCTCAGAGAGCAGGAAATGTATCTATATCTATTCACTGCTATCTTGTGGGATTTAGACTAGTACCCAGTATGTAATAGATACTCAACTAGCATTATATCTTTTTATTATGATTATAGAATAATGTGCATAGGAACTGCCTTCTTGCCCCTCCAGATATTCATGTCTGAGTAAAGCCAAACACTGGGCCTTCAAGTCCAAAAAACAAGACTAGTCACAGTGACTAGGCACATCCACAGTAGCCCCTGAGAGTTAGTCAGCCTCTGTAGACAGAATCTCTCCCAAACTTTTACTATAATATTTAAAATCACAGGGCGGGCTAGAGAGGTGGCTCAGAGGTTAAGAGCACTGGCTGCTCTTCCAGAGGTCCTGAGTTCAATTCCCAGCAACCACATGGTGGCTCACAACCATCTGTAATGAGATCTGACACCCTCTTCTGGCATGCAGGCAGAACACTGTATACATAATAAATAAAGCTTTAAAAAAATAAAAAATAAAATAAAATCACAGGGCTAGCTAGGCAGTGGTGGCGCACGCTTTTAATCCCAGCACTTGGGAGAAAGAGGCAGGCGGATCTCAGTGAGTTTGAGGCCAGCCTGGTCTACAGAGTGAGTTCTAAGACATCCATGACTGTTATACAGAGAAACCTTGTCTCAAAAAAACAAAAAACAAGCAGGGCAGTGGTGGCACATGCTTGTAATCCCAGCTCTCAGGAGGCAGAAGCAGACGGATCTCTTTGAGTTCGAGGCCAGCTTGGTCTACAGAGTGAGTTCTAGGGCAGCCCCAGTGGGTACATAGAGAAACCTTGCTTGAGAAACTAAAACAAACAAATACATACATAATACATACATACATACACACACAAATACATACACACATACATAAATACATAAATAAAAATAGAATCACAGGGTTGGCAAGATGGCTCAGTGGGTGAACGAGTTCACCACCAAGCTTGGATACATAGGTTTGATTCCTCGGATCTCCATGGTGTATGGGAAGGATAGACTCCTGCAAACTGTCCTCTGATCTTCACACATTTGCCACGGGTATGTATGTCCAACACACACACATCACTCACAGACAAAGTAAACAAATAAATGTAAAAAAAAATTTAAATGCAAGAGGACAAGAACTACTGTCAGGACTGCACAGGGAAGGAGATGCACCTGTGTGTATTCGCGGGGACATCAGGCCCGGAGAGGCCAGTACTCACCTTATCAGCCATCACAGAGGCAAATAGGAAACGGCCCCCGAGGCCAAACGAGTAGATTTTCACACCAATGGTTTTGAAGGTCTTCCCCAAGTCGGACGTTCTCCATAATTCCAGTGCGCCAAGGTCAGCTTCTTAAACAAGACAAAATATCGATTAAAATTTCACTTACAGGCCAGAGTCCTGTTCATACAGCTGCTCTAGAACTGCTCCTATTCTAATACAGAAAAAAGCACTTTTCGTCCAGTGGGTGCTGATCAAGCAACAGCATGGATGTGGCATGGCCTCATATACAGAGACTTTGCATGTGGGTTTTATTTATGGGGGTTGTCTGAGTGTTCGTGACTCAAACAGTGTTCTATAGCAGCAGCAGAGACAATTTGTACTCTCTTTGTGGCACACTTTAAAATGATCTTATTCTGTTTTAAATTATCTTGTTGGAGATTTTCCTTTCTTGTTTATCATCTAACACCCCTACATTATTGTTCCATGATAGCAGACCCTGGGTGTTTTTTCCTCATTGCATTAGTGTGTAGCCTACAGCAAGGACTTGGGTATTTGTTGCATGAATAAAAGAAATATTTTTTCCCCTGCTTGGATATTGCAGCATGGATTGGGAGGCCAATAGTTCAGCCAACATGAAAGTGATGCATCTTCTACAGGAATCACTATACCCATGAGTTTCCTAGTGTTTGTACCCTAGTATTTGCTGTATCTATACCGCTGTAATGGTTTGGGTATGAAAGATCCCCCACAGGCTCATGTGTTTAAATGCTTGGTACCATTTGGGGAGTTGTGAACTCTTTGGGACTGTGGGTCATTGAGGGCAGAGCTTGAAGGTGGCATTTACTTCTGATTCTGGTACAAACTCTCTGCTCCCCGATCTACTAAGATGTGAATGAGCAATGGCTGTGAGCTCTTACTGGCATACAGGGATGCTCCAGCTGCCATGCTCTCCTGGCCATTGTGGACCGTGCCCCAGAAACTGTAAAGGAGAATAAGCCTCTCTTATCCAAGCATTGCTGCATACTCACTACCACTGCCAGGGACGGAGCTGCTTCAGACACCGTGTCTTCCCCACCATGGTAGACTGTGCCCTGGGAGCCAAAGGAACCCCTCTTCCCTTAAGTTGCTCCTGTGGGTGTTTTGTCAGTGTGGTGGTTTGAGTAAGAGTGACCCCCATACGCTCATATATTTGAATGCTTAGTCATCAGGAGTGGCACTACTTGAGAAGGATTAGGAGGTGTGGCCTTGTTGGAGGGAGTGTGTCACTCAAGGGTGGGCTCTGAGGTTTCAGAAGCCCAAGCCAGACCCAGTGTCACTCTCTCTTCCTGCTGCCTGCTGATCCAGGTGTAGAACTCTCTCAGCTACCTCTCCAGCACCACATCTGCCTGTGCGCCATTACGTTCTGTGTCAAGATAATGGACTAAACCTCTGGAACTATAAGCCTGCCCCAGTTAAATGCTTTCTTTTATAAGAGTTGTCATGGCCATGGTGTCTCTTCACAGCAATAGAACATGGACTTGTAGTGAAAGCCTGACCATGTGACTTTCAGAACTGGCTAGTTCGAGGAATGTGGAAGAGTTTGGAGCTGTGGGATGAGCACCAGAATGCTATAAGCACAGCTCAACAGGCCCTCCTAGTGGGAGCTCACAAAGACCAGAATTCTGAGAGAAACGTGGATGTGAAGGCCAGCTTAAGATGAGAACCAGATCTCTATTTGGGAACCGGTTTGGAGAACATTCATGCCACACTCTGGTAAAGAATCTGACTGTAGTCTGCCTATGATTTGAAATTTTGAGGGAGGCTCAACTTAAAACTAAGGGACTAATTTGTTTGGCAGAAATCTACAGGCTGCTAACATTCAGACTGTGTTAGGGTTACTGCTCCCTGTGTGCGTAGTCAGGTTTACAGGGGAAACGCAAAGGGAAAGTGGTGGAGGGTGTGAAAAATATTCAGTTTGCTGAAGAAAGGGACATGAGCAAGTTTAAAGCTGCAGGCAAGGCAGGGAGACAAAGTGGCTGTAACGGGTAAAGAGACTAGTGGTGCCATGACAGTGAAGCCGAGCGTTGTACCAGGACACTAGGAAAGGTGCCGTGAGGCCAAGACTCCACCCGATGAAGGCTCCAGTGCAAAACCACAAAGCCATTTTCAAACTCTCTCTCAAAAAGAGCATGCCTGAGGATATGAGCCTCCAAGGACACACAAGAAAAAAAAAATAGGGCCACCTGGTCCAGCTGCAGGCACTTAGAGGCCACTGCAGCTGTGGCCCAAGGTGGGAGGGGTGGATATATCTCTAGATAGCTGCAGATTTTTGGCATTGTCCATGTGGCGCTTTTTCAGGTAAGCAGAATGTAAGAGTGATGGGTCATCAAGATTTGTCTCATGAAAGAGCCCAGGAGGCCAGGCAGTATAAACTGGGTTAGTCTCTGCAGGGAGACCCTTGGGGGCCAGTGCATGCAGCTGTGTGGGTAAGGATAAGCTACAAATGTAGATCCCAAGATGCTGGAAATACAGACATACACTGAAGAAGGCTGGAGGCCAGGCAGAGCCGTCTCAAGAAAGAGGCCACGTGTGCGTCAGGGAACAAGAGCTGTAGAGGAAGGGCCACTCAAGGTCACTGAAGTTCCAATGGTGCCACCATGATTCCCAGATGTGGGCATGCAGCTTCAGAGTCAGTTTATCTGATGGGTTTGGTCCTTAGCTCCCATCTTCCTATGCTGTCCTATGCTCTCTCAGAAGCCTATGCCCTTGTATACTAGGAACATGCAACTCGAGTTTTGATTTTTATAAAGTCCCACAGTTAAGAGACTGTCTTGGGTCTCAGAAGATACACAGGATCTTTGACAACAGTAACTTTTGATGTTGGACTGAATGTAGTTTGCATTATACAATGACAGTCAGCCAACAGTGGCCAGGGGTGGCACATGACAGTTTATATGTGGACTGTCCCCCAGAGACTCAGATGTTTGAGTTCCTGGACTCCAGTTGGTGGTACTGTTGAGAGGGTGTGAAACTTTTCAGGCTATGGCCCAGTTAGCAGAAATGGGTTGCTTATAGATGGCATGGATGATCTTTGTTTCTCATTCTGACCTGAGCTCTCTCCTTCCTAACACACCAACATGTGTGCGAGCCAGACAGCAAGATCCCACTGCCAGGGACAGCTGCTGCAGCCACCATGCCTCCCCCACCATGACGGACTGTGCCCTCTAAACTGGGAGCCAAATAACCTCTCTCCCTTTAAGCTGTGTTTGTCAGGTACTTGGTTACAATAATAAGAAAAGGATCACATATGATTGCCAAGATGAGCTGTATCATCTCCAGGTATAGTTAGTTACATTTTTATTGACCTGGGCATGAGGAAGGAATTTAGTTGTAGTTTTCAGATTTTAAAAGTAACTAACGGCTTTGAATTTTCAGTAGCTACTGAAATTTGCAGGAGCATGGGAACATCTTTTCTTTCTACCACACACACCCCAGAATGTTCTACCATGAGTGGGCAGCCCGGACACTCTTCTCTGGGGTACAATATACTTACTACAGGAACCGTTCACATAGGTGGTAAAGAAGATGATGCTGTCTGGTCCCCTACAAGGAGGCAAAGACAGGGGTAAGGAATGGGTTAAGAGACTATGTTAGCCTAGCCACAAAGCCCCTGGCAACGGCTGCCATGCTGCTCACTGTGTTTAGTCAGTTTTACAGTGAGAAGTCAAAAGGAAGAGTTGGAGCTGTGTTGGGATGGTCCACTGGTGGAGCTCCCCACAGCCTGGACTCCCTGTCCCCCGGTCATATACTTCATCGTGAGAACTCTTCCAGTCACACTGATGTACTTACACCCCAAATCGCCTCTGGGCTCATAAACCCCCCCTCCCCCGCCCCCCGCTACATGCTTCTCTCTTGTGTCACTAAATCCTAACCTCACAATCTTTCTGACTAGCTTCCAAACTAGTCCTCCTGTGAGGCCCTCATCGTCTCTCTCACAAAATTCTAGAGCAGTGGATTCTCAACAATGGCAAGTTCTGCCTCCTTCTGACACTTGGAAGTATCGGAAAACATTTTTGGTTGCCACAGTTGAGGAGGGGAGAGGAGGAGGCAGAAGTTACTCCTGGCATCTACTGGGTACAGGTCAGGACACTTCCAAACATCTCGAAGTGCACAGAACAACTCCCTCAGTGATGACTCATCCCAGTACTTTGGTAACGAAGATGAGAATCCCTGTTCAAGGACCGTGTAGCCCAGTGGATAAGACGCCGGCCTGAGGGAAGCCCTCTTCTAGAGACTGCACACTGGCGCTGGTATTTTGCTGCCCAGTCAGTTGCTATAACCCCACAGTGTGCGCCCCTTGCCTCTGCCATACTGATTGGCTTTTTCGGGTCAGCTAGGTTTTAGGCTTTGTGGTTTCCCATCTGAATTTAGCTCAGTGATTTTTTATGAGCTAAATAATTTAGTTCTTTCATCTCAAATAGACAACTAGGTCAGAGGTTGAATTATTTAAAATGAAACTTGGAAAGGCAGTTTGCAGGGAATGAGATCCTGCCTCTGACAGCACTTATAAATTACCACCAGCAAAAGGTCCTGGGTTTGAGCATTCTTTTTTAGAATTTCAGGCTGTAAATTCCTAGAGATCAAAGATCTAAAGGTGAGTTATCAGCATCAGTAGCATAGCTACCTTGAGTTTAGACCTAAGCAATTAAATGTCGTACAAAAGTAAGATACCAGGGCTGGAGGGATGGCTCAGCAGTTAAGAGCATTTGTTGCTCTTGCAGAGGACCTGGGTTCAATTCCCAGCACCCACATAATGGCTCACAACTATCTGTAACTTCTATGCCAGAGAGTCTGATGCCTAGTCTGACCCCCATAGGTACCTCATGCGAGGTGGGCCTCTTCCTCTTTCACCACAAAGTCTCATGAGAAAAAAAAAATTGTAAAGGTAAAAAAGCCTATGTAAAGCTGGGTGTAGTGGCACATATCTTTGATCCCAGCACTCAGAAGGCATAGGCAAGCAGATCTCTGTAAGTTTGAGACCATCCTAGTTTATATAGCAAGTTCTAGGCCAACCAGGTCTACACAGAGAGACCTTGTCTCAAAACAAAGAAACCTTACATAAGCAATAAAATATCATTTAAAAATAGCTTTTTATTGTAAAGATGAATTTTACTGACTAAGATTACCATACCTTCAACTGTTTGAAGTGATTTGTTAACTTAGTTACCATAAAAGTGACTTTCTTGCTGTCAAGTCCTATCCAGTACCAACACCACTGATTAAAACACGTGACGGGCAACCAGATGTGGTGAATGCACAGAAGCACTCTAAAATCCTCCTTGAACGACTGCTTCTGGAAGAGGCCCACCTCGCTTAAGTCCCATGGCTAGTATTTTAACGGATTTTAGTAGCTATGTTTCAGATATGTATGATTTATTCTTCTGGTTCCCTGGGTAGAACACATTAAACTCTTGGGATTTGGGGTCATCACCAGGAACATGAATCATATCAAGCCGTAATACAGTGTTCTCCCAGATGTTGCTGAAGTAAGTATCCTTCCTTGACCTGGCACAGAAGTTTGGCCCTGCGTTTTGTCTCTGGTTTTTCATGGCTTTCCTGCCTGCTTCCTGCGTTCAGGCTGTAATTCTACCGTTGGTGTGGCCTAGCTGCTAGCAGCCCCGAAGCTCCTCTGGCGGCTATCTGCTGTGAACTGGGAAACCAGATCACTGGACTTGTTGAAATTAGTCAGTGGGAAGGAAGGGACTCAGAACATGGACCTGAGAAGCAGAACGTGGGACTGCTGATTCAATTTTGCTTCTGCTCTCCATACTCTGCAAAGAAGTCTCCTTCCACCAAGAGGGAAACCGAAGCCCACAGAGGGTAAAGCCACTGACTAGCAACAGAGCCAGGCTGGAACAAAAGCGACTCTGCTCCTAAGTCAGAGCTACCTCTGGTCCTTGGTCTTCGGGCAGGCGCGGAGGGGCAGGGCACACTGCCAGCGGAAGAGAGGGGTTTCTTGCTGGAAATGGCGGCACTTGTGCCGTCTGGAAGCCCTTTCAGCTCTTCCTGAGTTCACACTATGTTTTACGCAGCTGAAGTGGAGCGCTAGACGAGGAAGTGTAAGCCTGGCTCTAGAGACGCACCAAAGACCCCACACTACAGCTCCATTTTGTGTCCCAGTGGATGTCACCAGCTATGGAGGAAAAACTCTCTGTAGGCAGCAGTCACACGCCTAATGACATTCATTGAGGCACATCCTCTTTTCCAACACAGACAGCAGCTCCTCCAGGGCCAGGTCTGTGTCCCAGCCCTCTCTCTTCCCTTATGGGACCCTGAGGAGCACTTGGCACATAGCAAGCGCCTGCTATTTATCCATGTGACTTTTGGCAGCATTAAGGTTCAGGGCCCTGCACAGATGGAGTCTTGTGTTACTCACCATTTGGCCAAACATACTGCTTTGTGGATTTCTTCCCATTTTTCCCCAAAATTCTTGGACACCCACAGGCCATTCTGAAAGATTAAAAATGACTTATCAAAATTCCAGCTTTATTCTTTGCAGATGTTTATATGACCTTTAATAATTCACATCCAATCAGTCAGTACATTAGAAACACACACTGAGCAAAACACAACACACACTCACGCATGCACACGCGCATGCACACACACACACAAATGCATACACACACACACACACACACACACACACACACCTCAGACTCCTTTGAGTCCTGGAATTGAGAACAACAAATTCATATAAAGCACCCCGTATGCCAGGCACCGTACCAGACACTGCATTCCCGTCTCTCAAGGCTCTCACAGTTTAACAAGGGACACAAATGAGAAGAAGACGCACTACCATGTGGTGTTATGGATGAGGTCCAGTGGAGGAGGAGGAGTGGGGGCGCAGTGCACAGCGACAGTTGACTGATAAGAACACTGCGCTGACTGATCTGATGGGGGGCGTGATCCAAAGGAAAGACAAGTGAAGCCTGGCAAAGGCAGGAAGGGGGCAGACATGGAGGAGCAGGGAGGCCGAAGGACATCAGTGGAGCATCATCCCGGGTGAGAGATGAGGAGCTGATGATGAGAGGGGAGGTGAGGCACCTGGCTTCACTGTATGTGAGCTCTCAGCAGGAAGGCATGCTGGGAGCAAAACGACAGCTTCACAACCACAGATGAGAATGGGAAAGTGGCTTTTGGAGAATCCCAGCTAGAAGTAGGATGCGAAGTGAGTAAGTGCCAGTTAGTTCTGTAAGAGCTAATGAGGTCTTCAGCTGCGGCCTTGAGGAGTGGGTCAGCTAGAAATGAAGCCAGAGAGAACTGACTTTTCCAACAGTTCAGTGTTATGCGCAAGTCAATGACGTCAGGTGTGGGTGTGGGTGTGGGGTACATTGTATCATTAATTACTATAAATATTGTAGGATCACGCCTGAGAGAGCAGCAGAAAAGATCAGTTGGGACTGAGTTTGAGCTGCCTGTGGGACACACACCTGACAGTGCCTCTGAGGTCAGCAAGACAGGAACCTGGTGGCCTATGGGAAAGCCAGGGCCAGAGGGAAGGATTTGAGAACCTTTACATTGTAAGTGGAAAACAGAATAGAAGCGGTTGCTCAATGTAAAATGAACAGAAGGCAGTTAAGGGTACGCTGGAAGGAGGTTAAGAAAGAAACCACCAAGAAGGACCATCTAGACAGGTAGAATCAAAGGGAGCAGGGTCATAGAGCCATGCAAGCAGAGGATTGGCCCCCCACTTTGAAACAGCAATTAAGAACACGCTGTCTGCCAATGTCAAGTATATTGACAACGGGAGTTCATTGAGCAGCCTCGGTGGGGGTGGGAGAGAAATATCCTGGTTCAGCAGACACTGACTGGGTCTCCTCAGGCAGAATCAGTCTTGAGTGCTAGTCTCCAACTTCCTCTCCTCTGGTAACACTGACAGTCTCAGGAGGGTGACAATTTATACTTGTCCTTTGCAGCTCAAGAATGAACTGTTCTCTACTTCATTATTCCAGCAGCAGACTTTCATTCATTAAAAACACATATCATGACAACTGTACATCATACATACCTAGGAGAGATGGTGTACAGAAGTCATACCCAGGTGAGAACAGAGTGTGAAAAACACACATTTCATCATGAGACTTTGGGGAAAAGTCTAATGTAATGTGCTAGAGGACCCTTTAAAGCCAGTATATTATGATGCTGTACACAGGAAAAGGCAAGTTCAGCGGGACTCACCTCTGTGCTGAGAGCTAGCAGGTAATCGGAGTTCTGAGGGCTGTACATCATCTGAGTCAGAGGATGGAAGGGGAGGTCTGTCTGCACAAAGTTCTTGGCAAAGTCTGATGACCTGAACACTCGCCCTCCTCGGCTTCCCCCAGAAACCTCTGCTGTTAATATCACCTGGCCAGGGAGAGGAGGAGAGGAGAGGTTAGGGAGGAACACGGTGAGAGCAGGGGAGGGTCCAGCAGGGTGTGTGTGTGTGTGTGTGTGTGTGTATGTGTGTGTGTGTGTGTGTGTGTATGTCTCCAAGTTTTAGTCTTATAAGAAAGATATCCTGCCAATGCATCATACCTATGATTTTTTTTCTTTTTTTTACTCTGGTTAGTTTTGAGATGTAGTTTCCCCAAAGACTACAGTGTTGTCAAATGCTTAACAACTACCCCCTAAGTATGAAGGGTTTGGGTGCATCTTGGATGTGAACCAGAAAAAAAAAATCTGTGCTAAATCCCATTCTTTTACGATCAGTGTGGTGGTCTGAAGGTCATTGCCCTCCATATGCTCATAGGGAGTGTCATTATTAGGAGGTGTGGCCTTGTTGGATTGGGCGTGGCCTTGTTGGAGGAAGTGTGCCACTGCAGCCGTGGGCTTTAACGTCTGCTTTCCTCAAACTTCGCTCAGTGTGACCCTCAGACCACTTCCTGCTACCTGCAGGTCAGGATGTAGGACTCTCATCTCCTCCTTCAGCACCATGCCTACTTGCACAACACCATGTGGTACCATGATGATGAAGACTAACCCTCTGAAACTGTAAGCCACCCCAATGAAATGTTTTTCCTTTGTAAGAGTTGCCACGGTCATGGTGTCTCCTCACAGCAACAGAAACCCTAAGACAATCAGTATCAAACTATGTTTAATTTTAAAATACAGCAATACCAAACTAAAATGCTGTCCTAAGTTCATCTATGTTGCTGTGATAAAACACCCTGACAAAAAACAGGTGAGGAGAGAAAGGGTTTATTTGGCTCTCAATTCCAGGTTACAGTCTATCACTGTGTGGAAGCCAAGACAAGAATTTGAAGCAGCGTGTCACATCCACAGTCAAGAACAGAGAGTGAATACACACATGCATGCCTACTTGTGTGCTTAGCACCGTTTCCATGCTTACACCACAGTTCTGTGATCCTCTGCCTAGGGGATTGTGCTGCTCATACTGGGCTAGGTCTTCTTCCCACATCAATTAATGCAATCAAGATGATCCCCTAGAGACATGCCCACAGGCCAATTGGATCTAGACAACCTTCCACTGAGGCTCTTCCTGAGTGATTCTAGATTGTGTCATGTTGACAATCAAAACCAAGCATCACAAATGCAATACTGTGAACCCCTGGGTCATTCCAACATTAACAGCTTTCAGGTGGCGCGGAGCAACCACTTCACATGCAGGAATGAGTCTCACCTTTCCGGAGTTCTCAGGACCAATAGCCATGCCAAATTCAGTCCGAATGAAGGTGTTATTGATGAGATTTGTAATATCCTTAAAGTTCTTTCCATAATCCTCACTGAGAGGGAGAAGGGAAAAAAAGGATGTTTAGAGTGTAGTAGAGCAGGCCTGCCAGACTTCTTGGCCTTTACTCCCTTCATGACTTTCTCAGTCAGGGTGGGATTAGTCTAAAGGACATGTTACTTCCCTTGCCAGTGACAGATTCCAGAGGGGGCGTGACCTAAGGTCGAGCCAAAAAGAGAAGAGTGCCTTCCCTTGAGATTTTCTAGGAAACACATTACAGAGAAGCCACTTGCTAAAACTGGTTAGCCTTCTTTTAGACCAGTGGTTCCCAGCTGGGGTGGGTCTGTTCTCCACTCCTACTTGAGGGATAGCCAAGGGCAGTTTTGATGATCAAAACACAGGTACTATTTAGGCAATGAGGTCGCTGAACATCCTTCTCTGCACAGGGCATCTCACACCAGAAAATTATCTGGCTCCAAATCTCAAAGCATCATTGTTGAGAAACCCCCACAACGTGGTATGTGAATACAGACCAAAAACAAAACAAAACAAAATACTGTTTTTTCCACAATGAAAGAGCAACTGAGGTAACTCTGGAATCCCAGAAAAGCAGAGCATACAACACAGGCCCAACTGACCCTGAAGCATGTCGTCTCTGTCTTTTAGTTATGTGAATCAACAATTTTCTTGTTATTCAAACTAGTCAGAATTGGGCCTCTGCGGTCACCCAGCCCCTTGGCTCCACCTGCCAAGACCACATCCAGCCATCTTAAGTACAGCAGGTGGTCTTGATGTTTTCCTGTGAGAGGTTAGCATCCCTAACTCAGGCATAAGTTACTAACTCATGGAGCATAAAAACTACAACTAGAGAAAGCAAATAACCAACTTCACCTCTTGGTTTCTCAGTTTTCCCCCAAATTCCATTCCAATAAAGCCTCTGGGAAGCATTTGAATCCATGTGGAGATTTTTGAGAAGTAACAGAACCAGTAGCTGTCTGATGATAGGCCTAACTATGCACAACTCTCTAAAAATGGCACTAATACTCAAACTTAATATTGATTAATTTATAGGGACTGGATCTGAAGACGGACCTGGACTTTCCACCTCAGTCAGAGAAGATTGTTTATGCAGTGGGCAGCAGCTGATGCAGACACACCTAAGTAGCCGAAAGGCTGAGAAGAGACTGAGTGCTCAGCCCTAAATGGGGTATCTTTATCAACTCCCCACTGATATGGATTCTCAACACGCCCCCACAGTTGGGCATGGTTGCACATGCCCGGCGGACCTGGTCACTTCCGCCTAGTCATTTCTGGGTCAAAACGTCTCACGTGACCAGGACCCTGTGGCTTTGCGTGGTTGCGTAAAGTGCACAGTGCAACCATGTGATCTACGCGAATGCGTGGAATAGCCACATGGGCCTGTGTGCGCAGGTGCGGCCCAGCCTTTATAAGCCGGAGCCATGATTCCTGGCTCCATCTTTACTCAGTGTTCTTTCCACGGGCCAGTGCACCTCTGTCTCTTTACTTTACCTTTAATAAAACTCTTGTTAGTGGATTCTGTCATGTTTCGTAAAGTTTCCTCACTGGGTAAGAGCGCTGCAAATAACCAACACCCACCCTCTTCCAAGGCTGGGGAACATCACAGAAAAATCAAAAAGTAATGTACAAGCTGGAAGATGGAGAGGACTCTGAAATGCTGGAAGTGATAGGGAAGTCACACCCACTCAGTCGCATCAGCCATGGCTACCTGCACAAGAGCAAGCTAGCCAAAATCCCCATACAGATGGGGCCCACCCTTTGTGGAGGAGCTCCTGGCAGTTGGTAGCTGCCGGGGAAGTTTCTTTGTTGGTGTGACCAGTGGTAAATTTCTCAACATTCCAGTGGATGGCCTCATACCCATGCACTTATGGACTTCAGTCATTGGCCTTACTGACTTAACAAAAAAACAAAAGAGATAAAGAAAAAGGAAAAAAGAACAAGACTAAGTTAATAGGGGTGGCCTTGGGAAGGACACAGGGGGGTTGGAGGGAATAAATGGGGAGTTTATATGATCATTATATGTACATATATGAAATTATCAAAGAAATATATATAATATATATATAATTTTTGATTATCCATTGGTGAAGACATTGCAAACCAGTTTCCCAGAGCCAGAAGAAATCTGCAGCAATGTTCACATTTATTATTTAATAAGACAAATGTGGGTAGAAACCTCAATAAATAATCAAAAACTAAGGAACATGAGAGATGCAAAGGGCTGAGTCCCATTGTGTGCCACTCCTGTGTTTCACAGGGGGATGTGCAAGGCCAGGCAACTTATCAAAAGTCAAGCAGCTAACTAAAGACAAAGTTGAAAGCACACTCCAGTTCTTTCCATTCTTAGCCCCAAACTAGGAGTCTTTTTCCTTACAGCTTGGGGTCATCATTTCTCTTGTTAGTCTCTATTTGGCAGAGGAAGCTCGAGGCACAAGGGACATGCCTGTGCCTGCCTGAGCAGTCTCCAAGGAATATAAAGCAAACCCCGTCTTAGAGTTACTAGGGTGACTCCCCTACACCCCCCCCCCAGAGCCCCACCCCCTCCTAGATAAATAAAACAGAGCTGGGTACCATCCAGCCGGTTCCTTTACTGTCCCATCTCTGGCTTTGGAGTACAGGATCTTTTCTCATCTTCTAGGCAGCCAGCAGGAGACACGCATTAGCTCTGCATGGTGCATACCAGCAGCAGCAGCTCAGACAACCGTCCAAGGAGCTGCTGTGGCAGCTGGACTATCCCTGGTTTACAAATCTTCCTTCCTTCATAACATCCCCAGGGAAGCTTCACAAACCTGATGGCATGGTTGCTTGCTTTTTAAGAACTTGGTACGATGAATGCATCCCTGCCCTCCAGAAAAAAAAGTGAGTGAAATAAACAAACAAACAAACAAAATCCACGACAACCCTCCACTACTTCAGCTGGTCAAGCAAGTGGAGAAAATGGACCAGAGCTAACCATTGGGAGTTAAGTGGGGTTCTGTCAGTATATTATATGCATCAGCATGAATGGGAAATTAACAAAACATCCTGAAAAGGAAATTTATTTCTCAAACTCCATATGACAATATAATTATAAATAGTAATCAAATGATTGCTAACCATGAAAACCCTGTAAAACCATCTGCTTTAGAAATAAGTCTTCTTAATAACAATTCCAGCCACATCTTCTGGTTGCCAAGAATAAGTGATCATTTTAGTCTATGCCTGTGGTGTGAACATGGGCACGAATGGTTTCAGCTCAAGACAGTGCCAAGCACAAATGTGTGTAGAACAGAACTTGGCTAAGTCACTTGGTTATGACAGAATACCATATTCTAGAGCCCGGGAAGTCCAAGTCAGGGCACTGAGAGATTCCATGTCTGCTGAGGCCCAATTCCTACCATCTTTTATTTATTTGTTTTTTTTTTTTTTAATTGGGGTCTTGCTATGTAGCCCACTAATCCTATCAGTAAGGACCTTGCTCTCATGTCCTAATCACCTACCTATCTAAAGTCCCGCCTTATACAGTTCAGGAGCTCTTGCTTAAGGAATGGTGCCACTCAGGGTGGGCTGGATCTTCTCACATCAATTAACCATCAAGAATATCCCCCACAGGAGTGCCAAGGGCAAACTTGATCCTGACAACTTTTTTGTTTGTTTGTTTTTCAAGACAAGGTTTCTCTGTGTAACTTAAGATTCTGGAACTCGCTCTGTAGACCAGGCTGGCCTCGAACTCACAGAGATCTGTCTGTCTCTGCCTCCCAAGTGCTGGGATTAAAGGTGAACATTACCACACCCAGTCTAGACAACTTTTTAATTAAGATTTTCCTTTTGCTGGGCATGCCTTTATTCTAGCACTCAGGAGGCAGAGGCAGTCAAATCTCTGCAAGTTTGAGGCCAGCCTGTTATACATAACAAGTTCTAGGCCAGCCAGAGCTACATAGTGAGACCCTCTCTCAAAATAAGTAAATACAGGGTTGGGGATTCAGCTCAGTGGTAGAGCAGTTGCCTAGCAAGCGCAAGGCCCAGGGTTAGATCCTCTGCTCAAAGAGAGAGAGAGAGAGAGAGAGAGAGAGGGGGAGAGAATAAGTAAATACACAGACTTTCCTCTCAAGTGATTCTACTGTACCATGCTGACAATTTAAAATGATCACAAATATCATCTAAATCAGATATGGGTGAGACCCAAGGTACAGTGCATCCTACAGCAAACCTCTCTCTAGCCAAGAGATGAAACAAGCCATGTGCTTTCAATGTATAACAGCTCTGAGTAGCATGCACCCACAGCTTCATGTGGAAGACATCTGGTCCACTAAGTCTGTGATAAATACCCCCTCCCCCATTTTGAACCTGAGGAAACAATCTTGATGATCTCTGAACTGCTTCTTCCTGGTCTTGCAGAATAGTATGTATTAGCTGAATAACTCTAGTCCTATCCTATCAAATTCAAGAAGTCCAGCAGCGTTCCAACATCCCTTCCCATTTGTCAGTTTTCCTGCGGGTGGTTAATTAAACTCTCGCTTCACATGCATATTAATCCCCTTCATTAAATGGCCCCTTGACCATCTTCTTCATGTTTACAATTTTTGGAGTATGTGTAAGTGTTACAGCTCTGGACAGAAAGGTATCCTGGCTGTCAGAGGCCAGGCAATACCTACAGCTCTGTTCTGGTGGGGATGGTTTCCCCTCGGGAATACACAGCTCAGCTCAGCTCTGCTCCACTCTGCTAAGGGAGTTTCCCTGCAGAGATATCTGATACTTCTCGGTTCCACTTGTCTGCCCCCAAAAGAAATGTAGCAATTCTGCTCCTGCAAAAATTGTTACTTCTCTTCTCTCTGCTAAGCCCCCCTTCCGGTCCCTCCACACACACATCCGACTTCCAAATACCCCCATCACAGCGGCTTTTCATCCATGTTTTAACAACATCCTGTCACGAGTCTAGAAGCATTCTAGAACATTAACTCTCCTTATTTTCTTTCTTTCTGGATCTTCAATAGAATCACTTAAAAAAGTGTACTCACAGCAATCCAGGCTTGCCCAGAATGTACCTCAAACTATTTCCACCTCTATCCAGTCTCTACTTCTTTTACTCATTCTCCTATGATTAAATCCCTACAACAGATCCTAACATGAAAGCAGTAAGGCTGATGACTAATTAAAAAATAATTACAGTTTTGTAGTTTTCACTAATGTTTATATGGTTGGTATTTATTTCTCACACATCATTTGCAAACTCCCTATTTATTTAAATTTATTTGTAATTTCATTTTTCCCCGCTCCGGAGCTGAGGACCGAACCCATGGCCTTGCGCTTGTTAGGCAAGCGCTCTACCACTGAGCTAAATCCCCAACCCTATTTGTAATTTCAAATTCAATACTCACAGTACTTTTGTGGCTATCTGCAGACATTTATAGGAAAACAAAAGAAACCCACCCTGGTCATTTGTTTCCAGCTGAAATTAAACAACATGATATTTGGACAGAGAATAGAGCTCAATTGATAGAGTGCTTGCCTAGGTGTGTAAAGTGCCCCTCCCCGAAAAACATCACCCCAACAAGATAATGCTCTGCCTAGTGGGATCTATTTTCACACTATAAACAAGGATCCTTTTCGTGACAAGTGTTACATTTTTGTACTTTTTGCTGGCAATTTGCTGTTGCTCTCTATGTGTGCTGTGGTGTACTGTTACTCCTAAACACAAAGAATCTTAGGTATGTCCCATGTAGGCAACACGTGTGTTAGGTAAACTTCATTTGCGTAAGAGTTATAGTACTATTGGCCATAAATTCAAATTTAATGAAGCAACAACACATTTTTAAATTAGATATTTTTAAATAGAAACACAGTAAAGCAAGGTTATATATTGATCAGTTGGTGAATATTATGAACAGATATTTGCAGAAAACTCACTATGTATTTCCTGCAGGAACAATGACTCAGCATTTGCTGGTCAGCTTTTATTTTTGTTTGGCTTTGCCTTTTTCTCCCCCTTTGAGATGGGCTCTCGATACCAAGTGCTGGCTGACCTCAACCTTGCTCTGTAGACCAGGTTTGGCTCAAACCCACAGAGATCCGCCTGCCTGTGCCTCCTGAGAACTGGCGTCAAAGGTGTGGGCCGCTATACTCAACTGATTCAGCATTTGTGACAGTTTAAAACATAACTGTCACAGCCAATTTGAAACAATTACATTGAGGTTTTCTGTTAAAGTATCAGTCAGGAGAGTGAAGCTCATTAAAATGTGCCAAAGGGATCGTGGATCTGGAAGAGAAGCCGGGTCAGAATGGCATAATTTGAATTCCTGCTAAGCCTAACTCCCCAGTCTACTCTGTTTTCTGACTGTGTGATGCTGCCTTATGGTTTTACTTTTAATACTTTGTTGTGCTTTGTAATCATTGGGAAAATAAGTGTTTCATGGAAATCATAAAAATATGGTGCAAAAATAGAGTAAGGCACAGAAAGTAAAACCATAGAATGTTAGATAAAAGGAGGTTGAGTATCTGGGACCTTTATTTTCCTTTGAGTGAAAATTCTTGATTTTATAAAATTGAAATTGTGCTAAAAGCAAGAAGCCATTATGTATTTTAATGGACTTTCCATACAGGTGTTGATATGTGTATGTGTATATGTATATGTATATATATATATATATATATATATATATATATATATATATATATATATATATATATGTTTGTTGCTTGTGACAGCGTCCCACTCTGTAGCCCAGGCTGGCGTTGCATAGGATTCTCCTGTCTGTCTCCATCTTCTGTGGTGAAAACTAAACAGCCCATCATCTAAAGGCTGGCACGGAACAGTTTTCTTGTCATCCATCCCCCCTGGCTGTTCCAGTCTTCCCACGTCCTCTTCCACAATGACACCTGTACCGTGGGAGGAGGGGGTGTGACAGAGATGTTCCATTTAGGGCTGAGCTCCCCATCGTCTCTTAGTCATTGCACTTGGACCAGTTGTAGGTCTCTGTATTAACTTCCATCAAATGCAAAAGGAAGCGGCTCTGATAAGTCTGGGAGATGCACGAATCTATGGGCTTAATAGTAAGTCGCTAGGAGTCGGCTTAATTCTATGTCCATTTGGCAGAATAATAGTAATAGGTTCTCCCCTAGGGCCTACCACCTATCTTGCCGAAAGTTCTGGGCACCAATAACAGTGCAGGTGTGTGGTGTGGGTTCCATCTTGAGGAGTGGGCTTCAATCCAATTAGAAGCTGGTGGTTCCTTCTATGACATCACCGCCACGACTGCGCCGGTGGTCATTATGGTAGCGTGCAGTGTTCACCACTGAGTAAGACTGGTAACTGCTTTTCTCCTCTGGTAGAATGCATAGCGCCTCCCAGCCCTCTAAAAGCTGCCTAATAGAGAGGGAGCTTCCAGGTCAAGACCAGCTTGATCTCTCCATGTTTTATGGCTCAAGTATGTGGTACCTTCAGCAATAGGATCTTGCTATAAAGTTTTGGAGGCAAGAAAAATGGCAATATGCTGTAATTTGAGGTAGCCTATATATTTCAGGAAGCTTCTGTGGTAGTAGTTTTCATGTGACTTCTCAAAAGATTGTTAGTGTTAGTTATTCCTCCTGTGTTCCCTCGTCTGCCGCCATCGTCCCCATTTAACCCTTCCTGCTCCAGCTTCCCTTTAACACCACCGGGTTCTATCTCCCCTCCCTGGAAAGCCCCCCCCCCCCCATGGCCTTTACTAATTTCCTGACTTCTGTGGATATTCCTAATGAAACAACCCTATCTGAAGATTCAAAGCTAACATTCACACATGAGAGAAAACATGCAACATTTGCTTTTCTGGGTCTGGGTTACCTCGCTCAGAATAATTGTTTTCATCTCTATCCATTTACCTTCACACTTAATGATTTTATTTTTCCTAGCAGCTGAACACTAGTCCATTATGTAAATGTAGGACCTTTTTATTCCTCTACTGACAGATATATAGGCTGTTTCCATGTCTTGCCTCTTGTGATTAGAGCAGTGATGGATGTGAAAGAGAATGCTAGCTGCACATATGAACTCAACGGTAGCTGTGCCAATATGCACAGACCTGTGACAGCTCAAGGCGACAAAACCCTAGCACAGGGTGGTGGTGGTCATGAAGCCCCATCCCTAGCTGAGGAGCTATTGGTAACTGATAGCTGCTGAAAGAGAGGAAGCTCATTTTCTTTAAGGGGACTAGATGTTTTTTGTTTTTTTTTGGTTTTTTTGTTTTTGTTTTTTTTGAAGACACAAGTTGGGTGGGTATGGAACGGGGTCATGGATCTGGAAGGAGTTTGGGGAGGGAGTGAATATGATCAAAATACAATGTATGAAACTCTCAAGGAATTAACAAAAATACTTTTTAAAAGGCTGGCGCTGGGATTGGAGAGATGATTCAGTGCTCTTATAACATGCTTGGCCTCGTCTATTCCTTCTCTGCTACTCCTTCCTTCTCTGCTACTCCTTCCTTCTCTGCTACTCCTTCCTTCTCTGCTACTCCTTCCTTCTCTGCTACTCCTTCCTTCTCTGCTACTCCTTCCTTCTCTACCGTTATGGAGGCAGCAGCAGAGACAACTTCCTTGTGTTCTGGTAAGCCTTCTGCCTAACTCTACCCAGCAGGAGCACACATTTATTTACCTCTCCTGTAATTTGCATACCAAAGGAAACTTTCCTAACAAAGGCAATTCAATAAACTATGGTCATCAAAGCTGTGGAAAAACCAAGGAGTCTCTAGAGTGGATTCTGCCAGCTCTGGTTTTATTTGTGATTGGGCAACCCAAACATACTCAGAACCCCTTCTGAGTAAATGCCTCCCCCCTTTCCATTTCTGAAGCAACAGGTGCCCTTTGACTAGTGTGTCAACAAGAGTCGTTTCAGGCCAGGCCAGCCCAGTGGGAGAGGCAACAGGGCATATTTATGGTTTCCTCCTAAACTCCAGGAGTGGGTACAGAATCCGACTTGACTTCACAGTGAGGAGAGATAATGAATGTTCACAGTGACTTGTAAAGACCATGGCAGCAATATTGAGGTGCCAAGAAGAAAAAGAGCCTTGGTCACATGACACCGTATCCCAAACAAGCAGGACTGCTCTCTAGTAAGGGGTGTGTTAGCAAAGAGGGTTTCTGGGTGAAGGGCTCGAGTCAGCCTGTGGGCGGTATTTAAACAGTGACTGTGGCCCTGTACGCACATTACTGACAAGGAAGAGGATAGGCTTCACTGCTGGAATTCATTAGCTCCAGCCACATGGCTCACAAACAATGCAGTAGACAAACACAAACACAAACAAAAGAGAATTCGTAAGGCATGAAGGAAACACTGGCTGAAGCATTATGTATGGAAGCGAGCCCAACACGGAAAGCGGGGAGCTTAATAAAAAGCCTTCAAAATGTGAGGCCATCAATAATCGGAGAAGAGGTTTCCATTTGCTACTGAGGAATGAACTGGAAATGAGCATTCCTGTGACACCAATAGGGAGATGCAGCATAGAAACATTAGTTTCAGTGAAAAAATGGCTACGTTCTAACTGTCCAACAGAGGAATGATTAAGTAAACTATCAGTCCAACAAAAAACCAGGGTGACTAGTATAGTGACTAATGGGGATGGGAAGTTTGCGAAGCTGAGGCCTAGGAACATGGGCCTGCTGACAGGGACTTCGGCATTAACAGAGTAATGGAGGAATTGGGGAGCAGACCATCATTTTTTACCATCATGGAAGACTTTCTATTCACTCGGACAACCGGGGCAGGGGTGCCAGTGGCCGGCCACATACCACCTGTAGTCACTAGACCAAGCTTTCCTACTTCATGCCGAGCATTACCGAGTCCTCATAGACCCTGAGGTGAGCATCATACTCCTGAACAGATAACGGAAAGGTCTTAGGGGGTCACGTGACTTGTTCAAGTTTATTCTATTTGCCAAAGACAGTGTGGAGATTCAACCCCTGGCTTGCTTGCCAACTAAAACTTGGCAGCCTTTTGCTTTTCTATGTTGCTTCCTAAGACAATAGAGCTGCATGACAGATACAGGCCTGAAGGGGAAAAGCAAGATAATCAACTGTAAATAAACGAAGATGACACTCGGCTGTGGTCAGCTGTTCTTCCCTTGAGAACATCTAAGTGTGTTATAATATGATATCACTTCTACAGCGAAAGATAAACGGATGAGAAAAGTTGTACTTGGGGAGACTTCATCATCGTGAGGATTCTTAAATGCTAGAAACAGCTAATGAAATCAATGTACAAAGTTTTAAATACACCTTCTCCTCTCCGAACAGGAGACTTTTCATCTATCTATAATTATTTAGCTACTGCTCTAATTACAGAAACAAAGGCACCTGCTGGGGGCCTTTTAACACCCAGATTCTACAGTATACTGCCAATCTATAAGAAACAAACAAAAATTCTCAGTATAAAAACTCCACAGAAGTCAAAGCATGCATGCATGCATTCATTCATTCATTCATTCATTCACTAACACTTATGCCTGCCTACTACGTGTTAGTAACTTGGCCAGAGACTAGAGAGTCTCCAGTTAATGCAGTGCCCAACCTTCATGGAGCTTTTGGCAATTCTAAGATGTGACTCCTTCAGGGCCTAAAGGAGTATTTGCTTATTTTAAGTCAACATTGCCATGCAGAATAGAAATCTCTGGCTCCAGGCCCCTGGGCAGATGTCAAAAGGTCACATCTGCTGGGAGAGGGAAGTTGGGTTGATGCATTTCAGACCTTCCACATCAGTTCCCTGCACCTGGGACAAGACCAGCTGTGGAACAATCCAGTGAAGAAACCTTAGAACCTAGCAGGGCTCCCAGAGGCCTCTGGCTCCTGTGGTGTTTCTGCACTGGCTGCTGGGACTTTGTGATTCACTTAGGTTCCTTAGGAGGAGATGGGGTAGATACACATGATAAAGACCATAATCGCTTATTTTGGAGCATTAGCTGCTCTCCATCCTGCTGAGACAAAGAGCCTACTATTTAAGCTGCAGAAGATGTACAGATGTCATAGACACATGTTTGCACCCTTGTCTAGTGTGAACTGTAGTAACCGAGGTAGACTGGGGTAGGGCTCTTTCTTGTGCAGAAATGATCGCCCACCATCTTATATACATCTAAACAACCTGTTTAGACTTCCAAACATTAGATAAAGACTTGCTCAGAAGAGATATTAAGAAACTCTATTCATAACATATAGATGCAGAAAATCCACACTGCCTTCCTGCCAGTAAGAATCCATGAGATTAAGATGGGCGCACGGGCCTGCAAACTCTCCCTTGAACTTGTGGTATTCCACCCCCTGGCAGGCCAACTCCATTTCCTTCCAGCTAAGTTCCTTCTCATTCATTTCCTTTAGGTTGCCAAGTTGTCATCCAATCATGGGCTCAGCAACCCAGTCTGCTGGAATTTTAAGATCGAAATTAACTGTTGAACCACTGTGACCAGAAAAGGTGGAACCCCAGACCCCAGTGGGTTCCTTGGCCACACGTCCCTGAGATGAGTTAGCCACCTCACCTTCGATATAACTTGGACTGTCCAAAACTCACAATCACCAGTGGCACTTGGAAAGTGGTCAGGACAAGAATAACCTGGAGAGGGACAAAAGCATTCTGTCAGTAGGAAATGAAAGACACAGCAAGCACATGCTGATCGATGTCAAAACTAAACTGCACTTCAAGGACTGATAACAGTCCTGCTTTCTAGAAACCTGTGATGCAACATATCTGAAAACCCAGGAAGGACCCAGGGACAAGGACTGTGAGGTCCCCACCTCATTCCATTGCCTACCCTTGAAGCAGTGAGTCAGGGAGTCTCAGATACACATAATACAGGAAGGTTTATCTAATTCGTATCTATATAATCATAAAATACTCTCTCTTCTGCCCCTAGAAGTTAGCACATAGGCCTCTCTATCACATATGTCTACGCGTCTTTTCCTCCAGGTTGCTAGTTTCTCCAAGGGATTCATTTTATATGTAATTATCTTTCTTCACAAAAACATGCATGAGAAAAAGATTCTAGATAAATAAGTACAGGCATCTAGAGAGTCAAGAATCCATGTAATAAGAACTTTTAGCTAGCAAGGTGGTGCACACACCTGTAATCCCAGCCCTAGGGGATGAAGGCAATGGGATCAGGAGTTCAAGGCCAACTTAAACCATGTTGTAAATTTAAGGCTAGTGGGACTACATAGGACTGTGTCTCAAAACAAAACAAAACAAAACACAAAAACTTAAAAAATTTAAGAGTTATCAACTCTCTTAACTAAATGAATAAATCATAGAAATTAGAGCATATGTCAAAATTGAGAAAAACAGATACATTTCAGGAGATTCTACTGGAAGTTTAAAAGGTAGTCATAAGAGACAACTTGCTTTGCTTATGTGTGTATGCATAGGGTTTACGTGCCTGTCCATGTTCATGTGTGTCTGTGGAGGCAACAGATCAATGTGGGTGTCCTCTTCCATTGCTCTCCACATTATTTTGTGAGACAAGTTTTCTCACTGAACCTGGCCAGCGAGTTCTGGGGGTCCTCCTGCCTCTGCCTCACCGGGTAGGATTATAGGTGTGTGCTACCACATCCAGCTGTTTGTTGTCAATTTTTATTTAAATTGTGTGTATGTGTACCCATGTTGGGGGTATTTGTACACAGACATCCTCAGAGGCATTGACCCTCCTGGAGCTGGAGTCCCAGGTATGGTTGTGACCTGCTGACATGGGTGCTCGGGACAGGAAGCAGGTCCTCTGCAAGAGCACCGTGTGCTCCTAACTGCTGAGCGATCTCTCCAAGCCATGTGCATTTTTCCCATGTGTGCTGGGATCCAAACTCGGGTCCCCAGGCTTGCACAGCACACACTTTACTCACTGAGCATCTCTTCAGCCATGACAACTTGCTTTCCAAAACCAGAGCTGTACTTCCATAGTTTTTTGGTATTGTTATTGTGTACCTCACACTAATGTAGGTACTGATACCTAACACCTCCATCCCCCTTTTTTATCAAGCAAGATAACGGAGCCAGTGATACCAAGCTCTGACTGAAGACCCAAGGTCCACGCATCCACATCCTCCACATAGAGACCAGCAAGCAGTGCATTTATTTATTTTTTTTTAAAGATAGGGTCTCCTATGTAACCCAGGCTTGCTTTGAAGTCAAGATCCTCCTGCCTCAGCCTCCCAAGTGCTGGGTCACAGGCAGGCGCACCAACAGTATACCTATTTTCTGTGAGGACAGGGACAACAGGTAGAGTTGGCATGGGCCCACAGACGCCACAGTCCTTCCATACAACTATGGAAAAGGACAAGAAATCTACAGACTAGAGAGAAAATGCCAAGATGCACTGCGCCTCCTTTTCTGCTTCTACACAGAGGTTTCTTGAGCGGTTCCCTGCTTCCTCTTCTTGTTCATCTTGATGCTGAGGGGTCCAAGGACAGAAGGTGTTTGTTTTCCTGCTAGGGACCAGTGAGCATCTCCTTAGCCCTGACTACTGCCTTCCCAAACCATAGTTTTCTGGTGTTGTCGTGTACCCTGCACTAACTAGTTAATTAATACCTACCCACCACTGCCCTTATCAAGCATGATAACAGCAGTCGTAAGACTGCTTTCAACTGGTTCTCAGTTCTAAGTCAAACCAAGTATAATTTCCTGAAAGGTTGTCCTGAAACACACATTTTCTGTGACTAAGGTTGAAGACACATCCAGAAAGTATTTAGTGTGCACCTGCCCCACACTACATTATCTTGGAGGACTGAAAGAGTTTATAATGTCACTTACCCCAGTGCTGTCTCCAACCCAGGACAAGGACACTGAGCCACTGAGGTCATCAAAGACATGCTGTTCGGGAAAAGGAAATGAAATTCATTTAGAAATGTCATCCACTGCCTTCAGTCCTTGATTTCCTCACATATTCAGAGCTTTATTACCGTTTTACATTTGTTATTCTGAGAATGTCGTCATGAGTACTGTATTTATATAATTTCCATCATACTTTCCCATCTCTGACTGCTCCTGTTGCCCTTACCCCCTTTAACATCACAGCCTCACGTATGTGTGTGTGTGTGTGTGTGTGTGTGTGTGTGTGTCCTGCTGAATCCATTTAGTGTTGCTCAATAATGAGCATGGAGTTCCCAACACCATGCCACATCTACAACATGGCCCCCACACCTAAGGCTCAGGGCACATCATGGAAGAGAGAGCGGACCCATGGAAGAGAGAGCCAGAGGCCCAGGAGAGTTGTTACAAGATAGCATCTTCTATATATGACAGGGAGTTGCGTCATGAAATCTTAACAGTATGTCTACCTCAACAAGAGCTCCACAATGACAACACTGGTTGAAATCTCAGCACGGATGGGAGAAATCTCAGAAGGCCCGTCCCTAGAGGAAGAGCTACAGGCAATTGGTGGCTGGCTGCTAAAATAGGCAGAATCTGTCTTCCCCACTGATGAGCACTCTGATAAGCCAGCCAATTCTTTATTACTCTTCTGCATAATTAAGTTCATAATTACAAGCGGACACAGATTCCCAGAATAAAATTTGGGAGAGACAGACAGGATTTAGCTACTTCCTCCAAATTGCAGATGACTTAGAAACTTCAATTCTCTCTTACAAAGTAAGCCAAGCAGATGAGTATCTTCACTGCACCAGATGGGGCGATGGGGAAGTCTAATTGCTCTCTCCAACAGAACTAAATATAAAGACAGCAAAGTATTCCTGGGGTGCTTTAAAACAAGAGATCAGAACCTACCCTGACATACATAATTATAACCTAGTAGGCATAACTGAAGTTTTGCTAAGCAGTCTTCACAGAACAGCCGAACAGTTAGTGGTCAGACTCCTCCTGCTTCCAGACGGAGCTGCTGAGATGATAGGAGACAGAAGCAAGGAGCAAATGGCTCTGTTTTGTCCATTTAGTCAACAACAACAGAGATTAATAATAAACCTAACAAGTGCTGCGGAAGAACCGGGAGACAAAACAGGGAAAGATGGTGTATTACATCTAAACTGCAGAGAATAGCCATCTCTCTGGGATATCTTTCACCCAAACCGTTCCATCTTCTATTTATAAAATAATATATGTTCATCACAGAAAATGTAAACAATATGAGGAAGTACAATAAAGGATTTAAAGTCAATTCATAATTCACCATGCAGAGAGATTCTAGGTTAATGTTTAATCTTCTAGGCTTTATCACTTATTAAACTAATAAAATAATTCAACAGAGGCACTGGTATCATTTGAAAAGACTTCTAAGTGTGCAGAAATGAAGGTCCTTCCTTTTCCCCGACACATGCCACTACCCTCAGCCTGACTCCACAGTAGCTTAGTATGTATTTCTACAAAGGTTGATAACTGTGCCTTTTCCTTGGGAAGATATATCCAACTCCACCTATGCATGTCCAGCCTTCCCAGTGTGAGCCCATTTCCAGCAGAGGGGGGACTTTGTATTTCTTGGTGTTCTTTGTGCACACTCAATAAGCATTTGTTGAAAATGATTATAACATATCCTTCCCAAACCACAACCTCCAGCTCAAAATAGAGCATGCCTATAAACGGTCTGATGCCAGCTACTTGGTCACTCAAGGCGCCAATCCCAACAGAGGAGCAGGGGGAGAAGGGACTCTGAAGGCAAACCACTTCGCTTATCTCCTGCTTTTCTCTGTGGTCCTGACTGGGCTTCTGAGTCCGTCTGTGCTATTTCCCCTCTGGATGGAAAGTGCCTCTGAGGTCAAAGGGCCCTGCTGAACACGCTCCATAAATAGTACTGTGCTGCACACAGGGCTCACTCAGTAAACGCTGGTTAACTCTCAGATGCTTGGGCTGAGCTGGAAGCTGCTGAGGGACAGAAAGGCTATTCATACACAACTTGCTGAGGATCTGGGGAGAGCAGGGCTGCTAGAGACTCCTGGAACAAGAACCTTACAGAATGACACACCAGTGTGCCTTAATGTCTCACACAGAGCAAGACCATATGCTCTCTTGGGAGACAAGATAGTGGCTGCTTTTGCAGCGACAAGTACTTTGAAGAGAAGCAGGGCTAGCCAGGGCTACCACCTGTACTAGTCATCACCTAAACATGAGGGTTTTTCCCCCCAAAAGGGAGGGTCTGGTTGCAACAGGTGATTAGAATAAATGAAAACTCCCAGTAACCACTGCACTAGAGTTCTTGGTAGTCCTCATTAGACCGTGGTATTGTTAGTTTGAAACAGTAAGGACCAGCACTTTGCACTTTTTATACAATACTCTGCACACATGACTCAGTCCGTGAACACACACTGCCCACATCTTCTTACTGCTCAATCTAGGAACAAGGGTTACTGGATGCCATCAGCAACCTCAGCTTCAGCTGAACAACTAAAACGGTGATTGACCTAGCTTATTTTAAGAGCTCCCTTGAAAATATAGGGCAGACTTATTAACTGTAATTGTGGTTTTCTGTTACCCTTGACCTTCTGCCCCACCCCTTCCCATTAACCATTTAACATTTGCTTTTGAAAATGTACAAGCTCATCGGAACACTCGTCTACCTACATAAAGTGTGACTCATCTGTTGTACTCCATACTCTAACAAACTTATTACATTCAGAAATGAAAAGAGAAAATGCAATCAGATCCGACACCATGACCAGAGCTCAAGGGGGGAGTGGGGGGCAGTTCACATGAGGCAGATCCAAGTTGCAGGCTGTGGTGGCTCGTTTTTGTCAACTTAACACAAATTAGAAACACCTGGGAAGAGCAGACCGTAATGGAGGAATTGCTAGATGGGATTGGTGGGCGAGCAGGACTGTGGGGGCATCTTCTTGATTGGTAATTGACAGAGGAGGGCTTGGCTTACTGTGGGCTGCCCTACCCGGTGGAGGCGGTCCCCCGTTGTATTAGAAAGGTCGCTGAATGTGTGGTCTGTTTCAGTTCCTGTCCTCAAGTTCCTGCCCGGTTCTCTCCACCATGAGCTGCAAGACAAGATAAACGCTCTCCTCCCCGAGCTGCTGCTTTTGGTTGTGGTGTCTATCACAGCGACAGAAAGCCAAGTAGGGCCGCAGCAAGAGTGCAGATCCCGTGCCTCTCCTTCATAGGGAAGAAACACGTCAAGGAACAAATCACTGCTGTCAGCAAAAGGCCACAGACACTAATCTAATCAGTTGTCCTGCGTGTGTGGTGTGGTGTGGTATGTGTGTGTGTGTGTGTGTGTGTGTGTGTGTGTATGTGTGTGTGTGTGTGTGTGTGTGTATGTGCGCGCATATGGAGTTCAGAGGTTGACACCTTATTCTCACTGCCTTGTCTGTCCTCTCTGGGTCTGAAGCTTATCTGGTGCAGAGACGGAACCTCTGCATTTTAACAACTGACATAGGCAGCAGAATGTGTGAGAAGTGCTCAACAAATATGGAGTCTATTTTTCTTTTCTTTCTTTCTTTTTTTATTTTTATTTTTATTTGTTTTTGTTTTTTCAAGACAGGGTTTCTCTGTGTGGTCCTGCCTGACCTGGAACTCTCTCTGTAGACTAGGCTGGCATCGAACTCACAGAGATCCACTTGCGTCTGCATCCCAAGTGATGGAACTAAAGGCATACACCACCATGCCCGGCTCTTCTTTTCTTTTTTTTTAAGATGGGGGTCTTACTGTGTAGCTTTGGCTGATCTGGAACTCAATTTGTGAACCAAGATCTTGAATTCATAGAGACCCACCTGCCTCTGCCTTCCTCATCCCGTGACTAAAGGTGTGTACAATCCATTTTCTTTATGAGCCTTTTGAGAAGCCCTAAGAAGGAGGAAGAAGTAAAAACTAAAGCCAGATCTATTTAATTTCCCCCCAATAATTATGAGGATGGGATATAAGATCTCTGCTCCTAGATGGGGCTTTCTGCTGCTGGCCAAGAGTTTGACAGGTGCATCACCGTCCCATGAAAACCCAGCAGGAACAGTCCATGTGACCCAAGTTATCCAGCTGTCACACACCAGGTGAAGGATAATGGCCCACAAAAGGAGACAAACAGAGGGTTCCATAAAGTCCACGGCTTACTCTCTGGAATTTCCAGGTCACTGTGTTAGAAAGGGAACCTATGCTGAGTGCAGAGGTCTCCCAGATTGAAGAAATGAAACCGGTAGTGTGTGGAAACCAGAAACTGGTTAGCTGGGCAGTGGTGGCACACGCCTTTAGTCCCAGCACTCAGGAGACAGGGGTAGATGGATCCCTGTAAGTTTGAGACCAGCCTGGTTTGTAGAGCAAGTCCAGGACAGCCAGGGCTACGCAGAGAAACCCTGTCTTGAAAAACAAAACAAAACAACAACAACAAAAAGCCATGTTACTGTCGGGGAACCAAAGGCCAGAGTTCACAGGGTAGAAGACAAGAGGGGGATGCACAGAAAGAGAACTCCGGAGGGGCTGGGGCAGCGGACTCCATCCCCAGAGCTCTTCTAGGAGGTGATAAAAACTGGGAGAGGCCTGTGATGACATTCACAGCTCCCCAAGAATAGGAAAACTTGCAAGCCAGAATGCTTGCTTGTTTCATGATGAGATGATGCCCTCTGCATGCTATGATGCAGCTAGAAGCAATCACTGGAGGCCCTTATGCTACCCAGTGTCCACAACCCTGAGCTGAACACACATCTATTCTTTATGAATTACCCAGGCTGTGACACTGAGTTATGGCAACAGAAAACTGACAGAGCTCCCCAGCCAGCCAGCCAGCCAGCCATGTCTTTGAAGAACTGTACACATATATGTGAGGGAAATACCCAAGCGCAGGGCTGTGAGGTCTGGAGAGGGCAGTATCTGGACCCCACACAGAACCAGCAACAAGTCTTGTTCCTTCAAACCACAGAGAAAAACTTCCCATGGCAAGGGAATGGAGCACTTAGAACACTTTCCTGCAGCATGTAGCAACAACTGTGTCCCAGAACAAAGTTCAGGGACAACACATTTACAGGACCGAAAGATATCTCAGTCGGCATTTACCACCAAGGATGAGGACCTAAGTTCAACCCCCGGGACCCACATGCTGGAAGGACAGATGTACTCCCACAAGTTGTCCTCTGGTTTCCCTGCATACATGTGTTAAATATAAAATTTTTAATTAAAAAAGAAAATAATACAAAAATGCCTAAGTCTCATCAAGATAAAATTCATAATATTCTGGGCTGGAGAGATGGTTCAGTGGTTAAGAGCTTGTACTGTTCTTCCGGAGGACCTGAGTTTGAGTCCAAGCCCCAATATCAGATGGTTTGCAACCACCTATAACTCCAACTCAAGGGAGACTTGATACTGATGGCCTCTGTGGCCACCTACATGACACACACACACACACACACACACACACACACACACACACACACACAAACACAGAGGGGGGGGATTAAAATTATAAAAATCTTTAAAAAAATGACAATATCCAAGATCCAATAAAAAATGCAGGCATACAAAGAGCAAGAAAACAGAACCAGTAGTAATGAAAAAAAAATTAAAATTACCCAGAAATACAAGTAATAGAATTAGTATACATGACATCAAAACAGTTGTAACTGTACCCCAGGTGCTGAAGAATTAGAGGGCAGGTTGACCATGTTAAAAATAAAGTCACACAAGATGTATTTTAAAAAGACCCAAATCTGTCAGCTGTGGTGGCACAGGCCTAGGGCTCCAGCCCTCGGGAGATGGAGGCAGGAGGATTTCAACTCTGAGGTCACCCTGTACTTCACAGGGAAACAATGTCTAACAGGAAAAGAGGAGAAAAGTGAGAAAGAAGACAACCGAAAGGTGGACGCCCAAGCCAGATTTGTAGAAAGAAGAATTACCAGGTTTACAACAAAAAATAGACAGTGATGGGTCACAAGGAGGTTAGATAATAACAAGCTTAGAGAACTTGAAGACATACCAATATAATCCAAGTGAGATGAAGATGGAGAGAAAGGGTGTAGAGCAAATGAACAGAGCTAGAGCTACACGGCCACGTCCAACGATCTAACAGGTCACAGACAGATAGTTATGCAGATATACTAGACATCTAGAGAAGGTTTGGGGTGCAGGGACCAGAAAAAAGACACAAATAGCTCCCAATTTAATCCCAGCATTCAGGAGGCCAAGGCAGCAGATCTCTCTGAGCTCCAGGCCAGCCAATGTTACACAGCAAGACCCCAGCTCAAAACCCAACCAAATTCCTCTGTTTTGATTACAACTATAAAAGCAGAGATTAGACAAGCTCACAAACCCTAAGCATAGGAAGGGAGATGAAAACCACATCACGGCTCATCATACTCAAGTAGTCTAAAGCCACTGAGGAGAAAAACCTCGAAAATGTTCAGAAGATGTCTACACACATAGGAGTAAAGAATACCAGTAGATTTGTTTTTCTAAAGAAAAAGACAACCAGAAAGCTTGTGTGTGTGTGTGTGTGTGTGTGTGTGTGTGCGCGTGCGTGCGCGCGCGCGCGCCAGACATGATAGCCCAAACCTGTAGCCCTGTCAAAATACTATCTTATAATCTAATATACATATATTTGAGACAGGGTCTTGCTATAGTCCAAGCTGGCCTTGAACTTACAGATCTCCTACCTTGGCCTCCTGAGTAGTGGGATTACAGGCATGGACCAGCTTGCCCAACTTGGATGTTTCCTTTTGAAGTCATAAGGAAGGGGACTGAACCGGTAGGGAAGATCTGAAGGGAGCTAAGTCCAATCTTGCTGAAAATAAATAAATAAACAAACAACTGGCTGTTCTAGTCCATAACCACCAATGCTCAGTGTGATCTCTTTCTAGGTATTACTCTCATAGCTCTTATGGACATCTCTTGTATTAAGACTATTTACATATTTGCCCACTTTTCAAATTACACTTTTTCCCTTTTTTTTTTTTTTTTTTTAAATCCAGTGCTGGGTATTGGACAAAGGGCCCTGTATATGCTAGGCAAGCACTCTGCACAGAGCTCTACCTTCCGCTCTATGAATTCTTAATCGAAGACATCACGGTGTGGTACAAATGAAGATCTGTGTACACAGATGTAAGACCTTAGAGACAGAGGTGGGAACACGCCAGAAGGCAGCTGCACAGGTCAGACACACAGGAGCACAGATATAAGTCTTTGAAAACCTTTCCAGAGTCTTTGAAAACTGGGAGGGTTCATCTCGATTGTCAACTTGATGGGTTGGCATGGCAACAAAACTCTGCTCCTATCTGTGAGACATCTCTAGATTAGGTTCCTAGAAGTGGGAAGAGCTGCCCTAGATGTGGGTGTCTCTATTTCCTGCACTTGGGGCTAGGACTGAATAACAAGGAGAAAGCAAGCTGAACACCGTTGATCTCTCTGTTTCCAGACTGAGATGCAACGTGATCAAGTCCCTGCCACCCACAACTTCCCCATCGTGATGGGCATGTACCCTCGGACTGTGAGGAAAGTCAAGCCCTCCTCTCTAAGTTGCTCTGTCAGGTGTTCTGTAAGCAACAAGACAAATAACTGATGTAAAAACACAAGTAAAATGTTATTAGTATCACCAAGTAGAGCTAAGTACACAATAAATGCTATAGAGACACTTGGTAAAATAATTTCAAGGTCAGAAGAAATCAAATTAAGTTTAAGTCAGAAAGAGAATAAAAACACAGAAAAAGAAAACTGTCTAATGCTTAAGAAGCAGAATTTCTGCCTTATAGACCCAAAGAAAGCTGATATGAGGCCATCTATCATTTATCAACCAGGAATGACTTTCAGTAGTATAAAGAGCTAAAATAATCAACCCATTGGCTCATTTATTCTAATCAAGAAAGAATAATATATATATATATATATATATATATATATATATTCATCATATATATTATAATCAGAGAATAAAGCTTTGTGGCTGGAAAAACCTCAAAGACAGAATAATTCTTTAGGAAAATTCAAAAACTCTAATAGTATTTCTAGGGACTATTCTAGAAGCAAAATCCCAAACTTCATAATAACATTTAGGGGTGGGGAGGCCAGCAAACAGAAACATGAACAAGTGTCTATCTCAAGCAGTATTGTCAAAAAGATGTCACGGCCACACGTGGTGGCCCACCTGTGACAGCACTCTGGAGGCTGAGGCAGGAGAAACTAGTTCAAAGCCAGCTCCAAGTATGTAACAAGACCCCGGGGGAAAAACGTTTTTAAAGTTCCTTAGTTGTACACAGTCCCTAAACTGTAGGAGAGCTGAAGCACACTGTTTCTGGTGGACAACAGGTTATCAGTCTAAGCTAGAATCCTGAAGAGGTAAATAATTCAGCACAAAGAGAACATGAGCTGTTTGGTCAACCACATGTGTGCTCTAGACAAGGGCCAGAACAAAAATAAAATAATAAAAGAAAATAAATAAAACAAACACCTTTGTTACTGTGCTGTTTCTCTATTAACAGGCCCAAACCAGAATCCAGAGGAAGTGGGAAGCAGACAGTGACATGGACCGCTCAGAGAGACAGTGTACAGTACACAGCAGTGCACAAAGGCCACCAGGCAAAAATTCGGCCAGATATCAGTTTGATTCTTTTAAGAGCAAAGAACATGAAGTGATTGCAGCTTCCAAAAAGCTTTCTTAGTTTCCTGTCTCAGCTACTGGCCCAGGAACAGACAAGAGAGATCACTGGGACAGATGCAGGGCAGGAGTGGACGCGGTTTCTTTCAGCAGAGGACAAGGTTAGCATTTCCGGTCGGGGCAAAGGAGTTGGGGTCCGTAAATGCTGATTCTTGACTTCCCTCTCAGATTCTAAATGGAGCAAAGGCTTCAGCACGCTAGAACAGTGAACACCTCTGCAATCCTTAAGAAGGCTTTGGCCAAAAGTGATACAAAAACCAGAACCCAGGAGGATTTACTTTGACTATTTTTGAAATTATAAATGAACATTCCAAAGAGAAGGTTGAAAAAAGCTTGGAAACGTTATTGGCATTATGACAAAATATTGTTAGATTCAGAGTTTTCAGACCAACCAGAAAAAGCAAGGATCTTATCAAGTGTGGGGAGACAGGCCTGTGATCACAGTACTTGCAAGGTGGAGGCAGTCAGATGGAAAGTTCAAGCTCAGCCTGGGTCTTTCTTCACCTCTGACAGAACCACATAGTATCCACAGGACTGCAGAAGTGGACATTGTGTTACCCATGAAAATCTGTCCCACAATCTTTTCTTATCAGAAAAAAAAATACCTGGAAGAATTCCATTTAAAATATGAATGCACAGGTTTGATTGCCAACACCCACATGGCAGCTCTTAAATGTCTGTGACTCCAGTTCCAGGAGATCCAACACTCTCTCCTGGCCTCTGCAGGCACCAGGCACACAGGTGGTACACAGACATGTATACTGGCAACACACACACACACACACACACACACACACACACACACAGTAAAATAAAATATGAACAGTAGAATTTTGGGGACACATTCCTCTCTATCACTTTCAGCACTGTATTTCTGGGTGGTTTATGAGCCACCCTACATAGTGCTGGGAACTATAAGAGCAGCAAGTGCTCTTACCCACTGAGCCTTTTCTCCAGCCCTCCCCCATACTAGATTACTCTTCTTTACGTCGCCCTGGCTAACAGACGGATGCATCAGAAGACTAAGGACAGGGTCCGAGAGCCCTGTCACACAGAGTCCTAAGAACATAGGCAGCCTTGATGGAAGGCAGATTGCTTAGTTCACTTCACTCACAGAAGCACCGATCTACCTTCCTAGTCACTTTCTGAGCTTTTTGTTCACCCCGTTGGAACTCTGGGAACTAGAGGAGCTCTGGGCAGCAGGTAGTCACTGGCTGGCATCAATAGTTATCATCTGATTGTGAAACAGGTTTTTAGGAAACATTTCTAACCATGCCAGAAATTAGGGGACAGCTTGTTACTCCATTCTCTGAAGATGTCCATCTGAGAGCTGGTAATGCAAGCTCCACCCACCCACTTCCTGCCGTCTTAGCTCAGGAGGCCCACACACTTGAGACGGTGGGTAACACAATGTCCCCTTCTGCAATCATGTGGATAATCCATGGTTCTGTCAGAGGTGAAGAGGGACCCACAAAACACAGCATTCGTTACAGAAATAACTTCATCTTCACATCTAATTAAACCGGAAGCCTAATTAAGTCACCGTTACTGTAAGCTCGGAGAACTTGACGCTGCTCCAATGAGTCACATAGCTTGGCAAAACTCAATCACGAGAAATTCGTGCCCATCTAGTTACACCTGACCTAAAAGTCAAATACTGAAAGAATTAATGCTTGCCCCAGTGAGCATGAGGCCAGCTTCCCAGAGTGGGCTGCAGGCTAAGGCGGTCTTGCTGTCAGGAGCAGCCTCTCTTGGCAAGCAAAGAGGAGGATGCAATAGTGGCCTATCATACACTTCCTTCCTTCAACAAACTGCGCCCCTCAGTGTCTGTGGGGGATGGGCTCCCGGACCCCTGTGGATACCAAATCCATGATGCTCAAGTTCCTTAAATCCAATGTCCCAGTGTTTACACATAACCCCCACACATCCTCTGTTCCTTAAATCAAATCTGGATTACTTATATGATGTGAATGCTAAATATAATAATCACTGAAGATATACCGACAACAAAAACGTCTGTATGTGTTCAATACAGGCAAAAAATTGTTTTCCAGAAACTTTTAAATTCAAAGTTAGCTGAGTCTGGGAATGCAGGACCGGGAACTGCAAGGGCTGACTCTTCTTCTGACCTCCCCCCCCCCCACCATGTGCTAGAGCCTATTCCAATCCGCAGGGGAGAAGCAGGGATAATACAATAATACAGGCGCTGGGTTTGTGCCCTCGGATTCTGTGAACAGACCTCTCTCCTGCAGGAATGTAGGCATTGGGGCTCACCATGCCAGACAATCTAGAGAAGATGCCTGTCACTGTGCATGGAAAGTGGCCTACAAACTCACATCCTGCAGAGGCCAGTAACAACCGCTGAGGAAAGAAGACACAGACCATCTTCTCCCTTGGAAATCCATTTCCTGGAGGGTAAAAATGAATCCTCCTCCTCCTTCTCCACACACACAGGGCTAGGAATCCGGTGGCACAGCTTTCATGGGTGAGCCTACCAAGACTGGGAATCCAGAGTTGAGCTTCCAAATTCCAACAAGAGGACACAGGGACTGGATGCACAACATGCAGGAAAGGTCTGCAGCACAACCCTTTTGAGGGCAGGAAGACAATCTTTACAGAATTGAGTTCTGACAAATGAGGCATTGCTAGCATCGGAAAACATGGGCCAAAAATATGATCACAAATGTTCCAGTTCTCATGGAAGCTATTCTTAGAAATGAAAAAAAAAAAACAAAAAAAACAAAAAAAAAAACAACCAAAAACCTAAACATTAAAAAAAATTACAAGTTTTCAAAATCTATTCAATTATGCAGAGTTCTCTGAGAGGCAGGATGATAGGGAGAACACTGGGCTAATAATCAGGCGCCCCCCCCCCTGGGGGGGGATTATTTTCAGCTCTGCCAGAAGCCCTGTGAACTTGGGCAATGCTGTCTACCATCACAGTGGAGGGGGAGGGTGCTGCGGTGGCAATGTCTCTGCTCCGGAGCTTTGCAATTCTGTGACTCAGCACCACTCCAGCCTCTCGGTTTGCTCTCCCACTGCTAAGGAGCTGGGGATTTTTGTTTTTAAAGCCACAAACCGGCCCCCTAGTCCCAATACCCATGTTACAAGAGCAAGCCTGCATTATTTGGCTACTCGGAGGAGCAGGACACCCTGGGAAAGGAAGTGTTGCAGACCTCTGGTACAGCATAATGCATCTGTTATGAAGCTATGCATTAGACCTGTGTGAGAAAACTGCATGCTATCATTCTCATTCCATTTACCAAAATCTGTCTTCTTAGTTTATGGAGGAAACAAACTAAATTTGGGGAATGGTGCGCCTAGAGATGGGTAGGGGCAGCAGCAGCAAGAGGCAGGATATAGTTTCTGCAGAATAAACAAACAAGCAAATGGAATCGTAAGCAAGCAGACTTCAGTGTTCAGCCTGAGAATATAGGCCAGAGAATACTGGAGAAAACAGCCCTACTTCTCTGGATAGCCCTGTAGGCATTAAACAACACACCACATCAAGGTAACTCAAGTTCTGCGGCAGCCTGATCTAGCTTCTTAATGCTCCAGGGCCATACCATAAACTAATAAGGCCAAGAAATTACAGAAAAAAAATTCATTTAAAAAAAAAAAAAAAAAGTCGCTGGGCAGTGGTGGCGCCCGCCTGTAATCCCAGCACTTGGGAGGCAGAGGCAGGTGGATCTCTGTGAGTTCGAGGCCAGCATGGTCTACAGAACTAGTCCAGGACAGGCTCCAAAGCTACACAGAGAAACCCTGTCTCAAAAACCAAAAAAACAAAACCAAAACAAAACAAAAAAAACCAAAGTCTTTAGCACTTCAAGGGAGTACCTCCCTTTTTAAAATCCAGTTTCCTGAAACAATTCATTTCTAATCCTACCCAATAAATGAGATACACTTCACAATGTTTATTTACCATTTTGTTTTTTTACATCCAAGTCCTGACTGACTCAAAGCAAAGGCCAATGAGGAAGAGGCACATGCTGGTTGTGGGCCCTGCTGGCAGGACTGTGGAGCGGGCTGCTCACCCCCTGGGGTGGCCTCACGCCCTCCACTGTGCCACACTGGCTTTCCTCCAGATCTCGGGCACACCAAGCCCTTCCTTGCCCCAGGCCTTATGAACATGCTGTTCTCTGCCTGGGGTGTTCCTCCTGGTGAAATCCCATTCGTCTTCAGTATCAGTTTAAGCCGTGATGGTCTCAACAAGACCTCAGTGTCCCAGATAAAAGGTCTCTGCCAATAATTCCCCCATGGCTGCTTCTTTCCTACCATATTTATAATTATACATTATTGGCCATTTTCCCATTCGTTCATAAAGCACACAGATATAAAATATAAATGTAAAGGCAGAGGGCTATCTGTTTTTTGTTTTTGTTTTTGTTTTTTTTCCTGTATCAGCTCCCATGATCTGGGGTCCAGTATAGTACCTAACACATGTGTGCATATTAAACCGCTGGTGGATTAAAAAAAAAAAAAAGTGTTTAACTTTTTTTTTTTTTAATAGAGTCTCAGTGTCCCATGCTGGCCTTGAGTTCCCTATGTATTGTATGACGACCTTGATCCTCTGGTCCTCCTGCCTCCACCTCTGGAGTGCTGGGATGACAGGTATGTGCTAAGGATCAAGCTCAGGCCTCACTCATGTACGTCAGTCGGGCTCTCTGACAGCTGAGGCACATCGCTGGCCCTTGACAGAGCATTTGTTATAGCAGTATTATATATAATTTATGTAGGTTTTAGTGCTCTGTTTGCATGCATGCCTGCAGGCCAGAAGAGGACATCAGATCCCATTACAGATGGTTGTGAGCCACCGTGTGGTTGCTGGGAATTGAACTCAGGACCTCTGGAAGAACAGCTAGTGTACTTAATGGCTGAGCCATCTCTCCAGCCCTTTTATTTATTTATATATATTTTTAATGCAGTACTATATATTATTATAAAGCATCACTGCTACATTATAAATGAAGAAAGGTGCTCAAAGAAGCTAAATAATCTGCCCAACGTCACTCGGTTGGTAAGTGACAGGACATGGTTTCAAAGTCCTATCTGTCCAACTCCAGATAACATCTAAACGCTGCTTTTGCTCCAACACTCTGTGAGACAAAATGAACTCATGACACAGCCTTTAAGGAGTTTACAACCCGGGGAGAAATGCTCTTAGAAACCAAACTGAACACAGGACAGAACACTTCAAGCGCTGTGCTGCAGTACAAGTGGCCGCTACAGGAGGATGCGGCGGATCGGGAGGGCGTTTGGACACGCTGGGAGCCACGAGAACAAAGGTGGTGAACAGCAGAGCTAGAGAGACTGGCCAGAGGGTCACTTTAACTGGAGTGGAGGATTAACGTAAGCCCGGAAACTGTGATGGGGGTTAAAGACACATGCGTAAAATAAACAAGTTTCTTCAGCACTCTCTTCTAGCACCCTACCAAACTCAGGCCGGAGCAGTACCTACCTCGTCTAATCGATATTTCGCCAGTCCTCACTGACATAAGCAGGGTGAAAAGCTACCACGGCTGCTCAGCTGATGAAAGGCTAAGACACGCAAGCTGCCATTCCTCACAGCCACTAACTCCAATAAACAGAAACTCAAAGGCGAAGAAAAGTCGTTATTAAACTACAAGCAGTCTTTAGACGTAATTGTAAGTTATTTAAAACTCACTGCGTACCTGAAACCATCTTAACGAAATAAGTGTGCGTCTGGTGACTTTCTTCCTGATTGCTAATTTGATCATCATTCTGCCTCCATCACCCATAGCGTCAAGAAAGTCAGTTTAAGCGGGGTGTCCAGGGGTGGATGCAATCAGGATACATTGTATACATGTATGAAATTGCCAAAGAATAAATAAAAAATATTTTTAAAACAGAAAGTCGGGGCTGGAGAGATGGCTCAGAGGTTAAGAGCACTGACTGTTCTTCCAGAGGTCCTGAGTTCAATTCCCAGCAACCACATGGTGGCTCACAACCATCTGTAATGAGACCTGGTGCCCTCTTCTGACCTGCAGGTATACCTGCAGGCAGAACACTGTATATATAATAAATAAATAAATCTTTAAAAAAAAAAAACAACCAGAAAGTCAGTTTGAAAGGATACAACTCCTGAATGAGTTGGCACATGACTTTAATCTTACCACTGGGGAGGCAGAGAGAGGCAGGTAGAGATCTCTTGTTCGTTCGAGGCCAGCCTGGACTACACAGTGAGTTCCAGGACATCCAGGGCTACACAGAGAAACTGTGTCTCAAGGGAAGGAAGGAAAGGAAGGAAGGAAGGAAGAGAAGGAGGGAGGAAGGAAGGGAAGAAGGAATGAGGGAGGGGAAAGGGAGGAATAGATTCTTTTACCCACCTCCACCTTTACCAAGTCCAAGGATATAAACACCATGGTCACCCATTGGTATTCCAGAAAGGCTAGTTTCAGGTGCATTGCCCTATTGCCTTTGGATAACAAAATCTACCAAGCTCAAGTTCTTTATATTAAATGATGGAGTGTTAACATATAATTTATCTATTTCTTCCCACCTAATATACTATAAATCATCTCCATCTGTAATAACCAATACCAGTTGCGATGTTGTCTAGAGAATAAGTACAAAGAAAGTCTATACATGTTCACTCTACATGCAATGTTTGTGTATGTATGTGTGTGAGAGAGAGAGTGGGAGAGAGAAAGAGAGAATGAGTGTGTGTGTGAGAGAGTGTGTCTATGTGAGAGAGAAAGAGCTAGAGAGAATGTGTGTGTGTGTGTGTGTGTGTGTGTGTGCGTGTGTGTGTGTGTTTGGTGCATGGGTGTGTATGTGTTGTGAGTAGGTGCAAATGTGTGTCCACATGCATGTCAAGGCCAGAGGTTGATGTCCACTCTCTTCTACAATCGCTCTTTACCTTGCTTTTTTATTTTTATTTTATTTTATTTTATTTTATTTTTTGGTGGAGCTGAGGATCGAAGCCAGGGCCTTGCGCTTGCTAGGCAAGCACTCTACCACTGAGCTAAATCCCAACCAACCTTACTTTTTGAGACAGGGTTTCTCACTGAACCTGGAGCGTGCTCATTCAAGGAGCCTGGCTGGCCAGTGAGCCCCAGGAATCCTGTCTTTGCCTGTGCAGTGCCATCATACTTGGCTTTTCATGTGGGTTCTGGGGCTCAAACTCAGGTCCCTGCGCTTGTCTGGCAAGTACTCTACAGGATGAGCTATTTCCCCAGCCCACGGATACAATTTGAAAAAGTACTTTAAATTCATAGGTATGGAACCCACAGATACCGAGAAACCAATATACATATTTCTTAATACAGAGTTGGCTCCAGTGAGTACCCTGAATGAATCCCCAAGAATATTGTAGCTAGAAAAATATGTAAATAAATATTTAAGCCTCTAACTGGTATGCATTAGAAGTTTGTAGAGACATCCTCAGTAAGGGGAAAGCTGGCCCTGGTGGCATGAGAGTTGGCCCTGCCCCTTGCCTGGGCAGTGTGGGAGAGCTGGTCCTGGTGGCATGGGCACAGAAGAGCTGGTAGGCTGACCAACTCAGCTAACCCAGACCCAGATCCAGGGCTTTGAGCTGGCCCACTCCAAAATCTACCACATCTATGAGCTGCAGGAGCTGGTGAAGGGGCCAGTCCTGCAGACCCAGAGCTGCAGGATCTCCATGACACAGGCCACAACAGGAGATCCGAGAGGAGTCCCAATTAGGATCCAGTATTGACGGTGTAGCAGAAGCCAGAGGCCTTGATCCAGACCACTGACGCTTGCAAGTAACGCTGTGTAAGGAAAGGGTAGACTGGCTGACACACCGTGACACACTGCGGCTTCCACATCGAGATTTTCTTTTCTTTTGGGGGTGGAGGGTGGATATGCGGGGACTGGGAAATGAGTGGGATCAGTGTACATGATATGAAATTTACACCAATTTTTAAAATTATGACAAAAAGAGTTGGATTCATGCTAAATCTCAAATTGTTACTGTACAATGACCCTAGAAGGTAGCTATTAGATTTCCCTTTTTATCAATGATAAAAAAAAAAAAAAACCAAAAACCAAAAAACAAAACAAAAACACAAAAAACGGGGGTTAAGAAAGATTGATGTGTTCATAGTTACCACTGAGGTTCAAATCCAGGTCTAATACCTGGGATTCTGTACCACACCCACCTTCAATTATTAACTCAAACAAGTTAAAACTTGATGCAATCATGAAGGTAAGAAACAGACAACTGTCTAACACATGCTCTTACATTCCTGCCAATCTTGACTCACCCTCTGTGCCACCCTCACCCAAGCCTGTCAACCAACCCTGCCGAGAGAGAAACGCATCCTTGCCTCATCCATCTCCTTTTATGCACATGTTTCCTGGGAGTTGGTTCAATGGTTTTATTTATCAGGATCACACAGCTGACAACAGGGGGCCCGTGGAGGCCGCGACCCATCAACAAGCTTATTAAGAAAGTATACCAGTCACACAAACAGGATACTTAAAGGTTTCCCAACTATATTCACTTACGCTTTCTCTTCAAAGCCTTGGGGTAATGACTACCTTTCATGACAGGAGGCTTAGAAAGACTGAGTTCTACTGAGGGCACTGTGACTTCAAGGAGCAGAGAGAGGTTCACAACTGCATGACGTAGAAATGGAGTCTATAGCCTTGCCTCACCTCTACGGCAGATAGATGCATTGATTTAAAACCTGTCGGTGAACTTCCAAATACAGCATCATGTTAGGAAATCTGGTTCACTTCCAGCTCTCAGCCAGTGAAGCTCCAGAGTAGAAGTGAAGCATATGACCAGCTAAGGACCTAACAATCTATGACTCCACAGGTCGTCTGGCTTCAACAGTAGGTGCAAGGGTGGTGACAAATTAACAAGCCTGGCAATCGGTTCAAGCCACTAAACACATGAGCAGCCAGCACTCAACCTTGTCCTAGAGCTCATAAATATTCAAACAAATGCGGTCATGGGCATCCAGGTTTCTCATCCTGTGGCTCCCGTTCTCCTTTAAGAATATCCAGCATTGGGGCTGGAGAGATGGCTCAGAGGTTAAGAGCACCGACTGCTCTTCCAGAGGTCCTGAGTTCAATTCCCAGCAACCACATAGTGGCTCAAAACCATCTGTAATGAGATCTGGCACCCTCTTCTGTATACATAATAAATAAATAAAAATAAAATTAAAAATTTAAAAAAAAGTTGTCCTCTGACTTCCGCATGTATGTCCACACACATCTCATATACATACACATATATACAATAATAATAAATTTTAAAAAATTAAAAAAAAAAAAGTATCAGCGTTGGGGTGATGAGATGGCTAAGCAGGTAGACAGAAGGGCTTGTACTCAGGCCCGACGACATGAGCTTGATCCTACAACATGGCAGGAAAGAAGGACTCCTGAGAGCGGTCCTCTGATCTTCACATGCTTGCCATGGCATATGTGTACCTGCACACTTGAGCACACACACACACACACACACACACACACACACACACACACACTTTTTTTAAACATGTCTAGAGTCAGAACATGCTCCTTAGAGCATCTGAACCTGACAGCCACCTCTTTCTTGTTCATCTCTCTTGCTGGGCATAATCCTTCAGTCCACAGCAATGGGCAGCCTCCCAAAGGGACGTTCTTTCTGCTTCTCCAGTGCCACCTCTGGTTTCTCCAGCTCTGGCCTTTTACTTTCTGGTAAAACACTTTCGCTCACGATCTCTCAAAACACCCTACCCACACTGCCTGCTGCCCCTCCTCCCCCCAGCCATCGGTTTTACTTCTCCATGTGCTTTCATGGAGACATTAGTCTTCTTATCGCTCTCGAAAACAACATATCCATCACCCATCCCCACAGCCTGCCTCATAGTCTCCTGGCTGTGTCTTTACAGCTCTCTCCACCCTGCCTCCCCAGAGCACTGCTCTGTGAGGTTCAGACTTCCTGCACACTCCTGAGAGCCACTTCTGAACACCAAAATCTGGACAAAGTTTAGCTTTGTTAAGACAACCCCTGGGTTCCACTCAACATATAGTAAGTAAGAGGCTCATGACTTGGGCACCTACCTACTACATTACATTACAGTTAACATGATACTTGGATAAAACTTCCTATTGGATCCTCTGAACGGCCAGAGTGTGTGTCTCCCCAGTTTACCAAAACAAAACAAACTATGAAGGTCAAGAGAACTGAAATAATTCTCCATGATCACAGAGCCACGAATGCAGGAGAGCCATGACACAAGTCTGCATATTAAGGTATGCCTTGGGCATTTTGTATGTAACTAACTGGTGTTCTGGATCCCTCCTGCAAAGAGCAAGTGCCATCCAAACATTTGATTAGAGCTACTTTGAGAAGAGTTAAAGGGAAATGCCTTTCCTAGTTCAGTCTCTCGGTCCTTAAGGGAGTTGAACCAGGCTGGAAAACTGGCAGGAGAATAACATCAGAGCTTAACACAGAGCAAAACCCTAACTAAAGCCAACATGGGAGAGCGGACAGCCAGAGACCCCTACACACACACACACACACATACACACACACACACACACACACACACACACACACATACACACACAGAGGCATGCGCGCGTGTAGAACCAATGCGCATTTTCTGATGACAACCAATCAAGTCAGTTAATCACAATTGAGTTTCCTCACATGCAGAGGCTGAAAGTAAGTCTACCACATATTTCCAAATACTTGGTTTGCTGGAAAGATGACAACTGAGTTTAGGAAAAAGGAAAAACACACCACAATCAACCCCACGTTTACCGCTACATAGTTAATGGACTATCCAAACTAGCTTTTATTAGCGTTAAAATTTCCCGGCAACAAGGGACAATAAAGCATTACTACCCCTAAAATAAGAGGCAAAGGTTATGATTGCCCAGAAAGCATCCTACTCTCTTTTGGGAATGCTTGCATCTCACTGAAGTGAGTGGCAGAGCACCACCTCCAGATGTGAAATCCACACTATGTGCAAGCTTAACAGCCAACACTGGCTTCTAGATTTGGAATCAACCAATAAACACTTGTGATCACAGCCTCTGGCCTCTTTCATGTGGATCACAGAATTCTTTAAAAACATTTCTGTGCTGATCCAAAACTTGTAACATCACAGATGAGGAATTGAGCGACAAAGACCGAAACATAAAACAGAACGTAAATTACATCACAGAGGGCTTTCTCTGCAGAGCACCACAGCTCTGTTTTTATAGCGGTTTCTTGAAACTGGATTAAGGGTAGAGAGGATGCATTAGCTCAATATTGAAAGAGACCCACAGGCTCAGCTTTTACCCAACAGCCTATTGATACCAAGAGTCTTGTCTGAACGCTTTCAACCAAACTAGCTCAAAACTACACTTACTAACCCATTTCTGAATGGAGCCACCGTTAAACAACAATGAGACACCTAGACCAGACACACACAGACCGCTTTGTTCTTTCAGGACCATTACCCCCCAAACCCACCTACACACAGACCCTGGGGCCACAGAGCGGGACAAACAAGTGTCTGCTACATTTCTAAGAGGAGAGGTAAAAGACACAAGAGCAGGCCAGAGGACTGGAGAGCTGTAGAACCTGGCAAGCGCAGTAGCTACTTCATGGTCTTTCTGGAGCCAACATAATATAGCTCTTTCTAGAGGGGGCTACATGTCAGATTGGACGGCTTTTCTGCCTCAACATTAGTTCCTCATCACATAAAACAGCTGAGCCTCGTTTCTCCTCCCTCAAAAGGAAGCTATAATTTCCTGGTAACAGAGATCAAGGTGGTGGGAGACGGGACAGGATTCGAGGAACAGGAGAGAAGTTCTCCGGCTGATGCCCACATGTGGTGCTAAGCATTACACGCCAGATGGTATCCACACAGGGTAAGAGATCACTGATGACGAAACTGAGGAGCACAGACATGACAGTCACCCACTGGGAGACCGATGCTGACAAGAGCTGCCTGCAAACGACAGAGCTCTGAAGAACCCGGGAGCAGCCTCCCTGAGCCTGACACGGAAAAGCAGAACAGAATGTCAGAGCAGAGTCTGTTGCTAACACGACTATAGAAAGAAAAGAGCCTTTAGACACAGAGCAGACAGGAGCTGCTGCTAACAGTAACCTTCCCTGGCAGAGGGGAAACTCGAATTTCTAATTAAAGATGGCAATTCATAGGGGCAAATATTGGAGGCAGCAGTGAACTTACCTATTATACTATATTCCTTTTGAGCCATCTGTCACACCTGGCAAGCCTTTTTTACCTTCCTGTCAAGCAAAGCTCAGCCCTTCGGGAGATCGGGAGATCGGCCTTTCCCCAGCCAGGCAGAAGAGAATTCATCACAGCTGCTGATGGTTCCTGGGGGAATCCCAGCATGTGCCATTTTAACATCACCCTCAGACCAGTCCGTACAGGAGCCCGAGCTCCAGGCCAGGGCTCACTCTGCTCAACCAGGACCTCCTGAATTCCCATGCCTTGACCCAGAATTGAATGGAAAGGGCCTTGTAAGAAGTGAGGTAAACTAGAGAGTGGAAGTGGAGAATTGGAGGGTGGGGGGAGGGCGGAAGGAAGACAGGCTATAGCTGGGACAAATGAGGCAGCCAGGGAGTTCTGGGACAGTTAAAGGCAACAACCTTCAGATGTTAGGGTGTTACAGAGGTCTGCTGATCCCTAACAGGCTGAGGGCAGCAGCTCTCCGAAGGCGCCGGCAAACACACTGAGCCCTGTCAGCCTGGACTAGGCCCTGCCAGGGTGGCAAACAAACACTGGCATTCTTCTCAGGGCTGAGGCCTGCAACAGCCTCTCCACAGGGCCTGTTTGCTTAAGGAACCAGAGGCTTTGATGTCCGGGTAGAAGTTGGGAAGTTCTGTGTAAAGAAGTAGCTAGTGACTGGAGCAGAGGGAGGGGTGAGCAATGGCTCCTGGCCCTATTAATCATCAGTTAAAGAACTTTTAAGGAAATTATCAGATGGCCTGTACACAGGAATGAGAAGCAAGGAAATTATGTCAGCCACCGCTGTGACTCTGGCCAAGGCATTTCTGAGACTTTCGTGCCTACCCTCCAAGGGGTGCTTATGGGGGAATGTTTTGAAGCAACTCAACTTAGCAACCAACATTAGTAAAATCCTCTGGGCCTGCTCAATTTCTCCATGTACAAAGGTTGTATGTGCTGTGACCATTCCAAGCACATAAAGGCAACAATTGCTTAATACTGAGGCCTGACAACAGTTTGGGGTTAAGAGCAAAAGAAGACTATCAAGGGACTGGAGTGATGGCTCAGAGCTTTAGGAACACTAGATGCCCTTCCAGAGGACCTGGGTTCAATTCCCAGCACCCATATGGCAGCTCACAACTGTCTGTAACTCCAGTTCCAGGAGATCTGACACCTTCACAGAGAATGTGAACACACTACAGGCAAAACAGCAGTGCACATCAAATAAATAAATAATCTTTAAAAAAAAAAGTACTGAAGCTAAGAAAGTCTGTGGGAAAGCAACGCTCTTAACTGAGCGCTAAGTATCACAGACTTCGAATCCTCTAATACAGAGTGTATTTTTATGCATGCTTGTTTGCTTCTCCTAAGCAGGCATGCTTAGCTCCATTTTAAAGATTAGGAGTGAGACGTGGAGGCTTAAGGAACTTGGTGAAGATAACATAATAACGGAGTGAGGACTCAAATGCAGGCAAGGCTGGCCCAGAGCCTGCCCCATGGGGCTGTAGTGCCTTTCCACGCATGCCAAACCCTCAGCAAAAGACCAGGAAGTACAATCTTTTGCAAGATGTAAGCAGTGATCTTCTGCCTTTGATTTCTTGCCATTCTTTTTGCTGTTTCAGTAACAGACAATGTTTTTTATTTCCACTTTCCTATGAATCTATTGTACTTACTGATAACACTGTAACTAGAAAAAAAAAAAAAAGTATTTTCTCTTCTCCCTTAAATCCCACAGAACATCAAATCATTATGGCCCCTATGTGAATAACATATGCCATCAAAATAAATACAACACGCTTGAAACAGACTTAAAACCCAGATCGAAAAGACCATGAAAGGAAGCCTTGGAGGAACAGGGAGGCTCGGGGGACAAGGCTCAGGGTTTCAGGAGTTAAGAAGCCCAGGTCACAACCTAGGGTGAAAGCCACACTATAAAGGCATACCCTTTATTTTGTAAATTTCTTAAGATTAAATGCTGGGGCTGGGAATACAGCTTAGTGGTACAGCAAGCCATTGCCTAGTCTGAGCAAGACGTCGGGGTTAACCCCAGCACTGCCCTAATGGTGTAAGTTCTTAAAAGCTACAGGAGCCAGTTAACCCCAGCACTGCCCTAATGGTGTAAGTTCTTATAAGCTACAGGAGCCAGTTTAGAGATCTACTGAAACTTCCAGCGGTGTGCATTATCATGTTTGAATCACCTTTGCAACTTGGCAGCCCCTGCCCCACCCCATCTCTGGCAATGCCTTCGGAAAGCATTCACATACACTCATGATAAGATTTGAAATAAGAACTAAGACCTTCTGTGGGTTTCTGGGGGAGGGAGGATTGAATTCTTTCACATTATACAGAAAAAAAAAAATTAGTCCAAAGAACACCTTCCTCCTCCAGCTGTCTGGAAACATCCAATGTCTCTGACAATAATTAATAAATAAATAAGTTGTTCTGTGATGCTGACACCTTTATTTCACCCTGTTATAAAGGGGCCCCAAATACCAGATCGCTTCAGTCCAGTGTAGCGTGCTGTTATTATGACATCTGAGGAATTCAGAATTGAAAAACACAAGAGATTACTTCATAATTTCCAGGAGAAGCTGAGCTTCTGAAAACTACCTTAAATGATTGCTAAGGTGAAGGTGGTTAACAAAGGCTCCCCTTGCAAGCAAAAACAAAACAAAACAACACAACACAAAACAAAACAACAAAACAGGAATTCAAATTACAAAAAGGAGAAACTCTCTAAAGAAGAATTATGGAAGGGCAAGGACTGGGGTAGGGAGAGGGAGCCATTTTAAACAAAGAAGACCGAAGAAAAACTAACAAGCTGTAAGTAACTAAAATGAAATAGAAGGACTCTTTGCATATGAACTTCCAAGAAGGAGGTTTCTGAGTCTCTCGAACCGGGTTTCTTCACCTCTTCCTTTGGAATCGGTATATTATTAATGACACATTCAACCAAGGACTGTTGCAGACCTGAAGATGGGTCATATGCAGCGAGAGGAGACTCTGAGGTATGGGGTAAGAATGCTGGGTCTGGCTGCTGCAAGGAAGCCTGGCACAATGCGCATGAACTATCAGTGTTGTAAATCCCTTCTCAACATCCTACCGAGAAAGTGAAGTTTACACAACCTTTTTTTCATCAAACAGGAAGATTTTCCAATATTTACTCCAGTGTATCTGCGCCCACCAGTCCCACCCTTCAGCACCCCTCCATTACCTTCACACAGTTTGCTGCTTGGGCTCATCAGCTGCCTGGTATCCCCTGACTGCAGAATTATGTCCCACTAACAAGTATGGATCTCAAAAGGAAGTCCCAGGGGACACTGAGGTTCCAGTGATACTGAGATGTAATGTAAACAAAGAGAACAGGTACAGAACACCAGCCACCCACTTCCACCTCGGTGTACAATTTCTCTTTGAAAAACAGAAGACATAACAGAGAAAATCGTTGAACTAAAAATGCCTTTCCCATGTGTGGGTTGCAACAATTGTTAATTTTAGAAAAATAGAGGAGGAAAACGCCCTAGTTGTGTTGAAACCAAGACTTTCCCAACAGTTTCTCAACGCAGCGACGAGTCAAGGTTCGGGTACTTGTGCCCCCAAACAGAAGCAGCATAACTTTGAAAGTCTTGACCAAGAGCAGGCTTAAGACAGACTCTCCGCAGTATGTTTCATAGTTAGTAGAAATCAGGACCAGACAGAGCGGTCCAGATCAGGGTTCAACACCAGGTTAGCAGTCAGCTTTGAAAGAGTAAGGCAGATCATAAGATCTCAGGTCACACACAGTCGCCAATATCAGTACTTCCGCGAAGAGAGTCCCACTGTGGGTCCACTTACAAGGAAACATGACACGCTGGAGCCTATTTCCTGAATGGATCTGGAGCAAAGGAATTTAAAGAGCCTGGGGTGTGTGGAAAGGAGGTGACAGGTTATAACCCTGACTCTTGTTTGGGACAGCTGGCAACTCTGTGAGGCCATCCAGATGGAACTTCTGGATAATTCTGGTCTGTCCTGCAACTGCCTCTAATCTAGGTTCTAGAGGCCCTGTTCTGTTCTCTGGGCTCTGCACACAGGATTTGGGTTTTTGGTTCGGGAAGCCTCTCAAGGTCATTTTGGGTCAGGTCAGAGGGTTCTGTGCTTGCATCCTGAGAAAACATCTTTAACGTTGTATTTTATTTATTTATTTATTTTTAGGAGCAGCAGAGATGTCATTTTATGGCTGGGTTTCAATGTCATCTTCGTTTCCATGCGTGTTCCTTTAACTATGGAAACACAAGCCGTGACCTAACAACTGCTGTGGGATGGTTTCTGGACGCCAGCCTCACCACCCTGAAAGTACCGACCCAGAAGAGGGCACACCTCTGCCTCTGGGCAGCCCAACTTCTCCTGCAATCATTCCAGGGGTAATTATGCCTCCAGCTTCCTGGTAGGTAACAGCGATGTTCTACATTCGGGGTGGGGGTTGGGGGGAAACGGGGATGACCGGAAGATTCTGACAACTTAAGAAGCAGAAGCAAAGAATGCGGCGAGTGAAAGTCTCGGATTGCCTCGGCTGTGACGACACACAGCCCGGCGGGCCGCAGCCACCCCGACCCGCGCCACCCCCGCGCCCCGCCGCCCTCCGCAGCCGGGATCTCGCGCCAGCCTCGTAGCGTGCAGCGGGAGCGGGGCGCCCGCCGGGGACCGCGGGGCCGGGGGTGGGGGTCGGCCCCACCGTGGGGGGCTCCCGAGCCCCCCGCGCTCACCTGGTGCGTGTTGTTGGCCAGCTTGGCGACGAAGTCCGGGACACGGCCGCAGCCCTGGTCCTCGGCGGGCGCGCCGCGGCGCCAACGGCCAGCGCGGGGGACCGGGCCCCCGGGCGCGGCGGCGCGCAGCCCCCAGCTCACCCCGACCGGCCCGGCCCAGCGCAGCGGAGGCGGCGCGGGCGGCGGCGGTGCGTCCAGCCGGTCCTGGCCGACGGCGGCCGGCGGCAGCAGCAGCTGCAGGAGCAGGAGGAGGCCGAGGGGCCAGCGCGAGAGGCCGTCCGCAGCTCCCCGGGGCCGCTCCATCGCCGCCGAATGCAGACGCCGCTGACACCTGCCACCCGGCGCGCCCGCCCACCCCCGCCGGCGCTGCGCCACACCCCCGAGCCCGGCCCGGCGCTGCTTGGATACGCGCAGCCGGGCCTCTCCGCCCCCATAGGCTGGCCGCCTGTCCTTCTTCCCCGGCCCACTCCTCATTGGCTCGCGTCGCCTCCGGCTTCGGGGGTCTTGGATTCGGATGCCAGGATGCGGGACTGATTGGCTGGAACGTGGCAGGGACGGCTGAGGTCATTCCCCACCGTCGTTCGGCGTCTGCGGGGTGGGCTCCCGGAGTTGGCCTGGGGGCTTCCCCCACCTCTCCGCTCGCCCCCACTTCCCCCCCCCCCGGGTTCCCGGCGCCTCCCGAGACCCTCGGGTTAAGATTGGGTCACGTTGCTTTCTCTCCCCGCCCCCGCCCCCTGAAATGCTCCTAAAAATTCCTTCGGTGGAAACTGCGCCTGGAAAAGTCAGGGAATTCCTGAACTACTCTCAGCTGGAAAAGGGGCTCAGACATAAACTGGTGCATCAGGATTTTAACCCTGGCTCTCTGGCCCGCCCATTGTCTGATGAAGGAGCCAAGAAGGTGAATGCGAAAATCCTATGGAGGCAGATGAACATCATTACACCCGTGACTCATGCAAGCCGCAAAAGTCTTTCCAACACATTTGGCCCCAGTCACCTTCCTCGTCTGCAGGGAGGTAGTCCAAAGGCGGAATTACTTATTACTTACTGGCTTCCCTGGACTTGGAAGTGTAGGTAACTTTGCCATCAAGTGTAGGTAAACAGGAAGAGAGTTGCCTAAAGCCTACTTTATATATGATCATTTCAATACAGGCATACTGCGATTTTAGTTACTAAAGTACCTTTAATCCTGCAGTGAGTGCATCGCACCAGTTCCTTCTCAGAATATGATGCCTCCTAAATTAGTACCCCACCTCCTGTAAATAAAATCTCCACTGTTCCCTACACCGCAGAAGCTGCACACACAACTTCCAGAACATGCAGTGCTGGTAAAACCAGTTCTAAACCCTTTAGCTTCATCTCTTCGCAAGGCGTCAAGTAGTTCAGTAGCAACATACAAAGCCAAATAAAAAGACACAAAGTATGCAAAATTTATACCAGAAAAAAAAGCAAACTGCAATTACTTTTAACTTTAAAGTAACAGTAAACCCAAATGAGTTTTGCTGTACAGAGGAATGATACCCTCAACCTCAGCGTGTACTTCAAAGTACTGGTTTTGTTCTTTGCAAACAAAACTATTTACATATTTAGGGTTTTTTTTCCCCTCCCCAAAACCACAATAAGAATTGAGATGTGAAGCCTTTGAGTGCTGAGCAGGATGGTAAATCAACAGAAAAAGTCCTTCGGTTTCTGAGCTACCAAACAAGATGAAAAAAATGATGGATGTGTTTCTTTCCATAAATATAAATGTCACGTTATTTGTTTAAAGTACAGCTTATTTTTAATTCGTGCCAACTATGGATTAGATCACAAGGCAGTCAGTTCCAGTAGCATGTGATCAGTTACGGAGGGGAGAAGAGGGGCTACAAAGGGGTATTTCTTTGTTTGGGTGACAAAGATGAATGGTCTATTGTCTTACTATGGGGAAAGAAGAAAGCTAACTCAACAGTGCCACCTGCTGGAGAAACCACCAAATACAGCTTTCAGCTATAGGGTACAATTATTTAAGTTTTTGTCAGATTATTGGAGGAATGGAGTGAGTCTGTTTTTGAAGTCCAAGGTGGCTTCAAATCTTTGATCCTCCTTCCTCAGCCTCCCAAGTTCTGGGACTTCGGGCATGTGCATCTACCACTCCTGGATCATCCTTCACTTTTTAATATGTTGTTTTTAGTTCTATACTTAACAGTATACTGGATTCCCTCAAACTGTTGGCATGCAACTTGCCCATGCACTGATTTTTTTTTTCCGTCTTTTTGCAACGAAGGGGATTAAACCTAGGACCTTACCTATATCGGGCAAGTGCTGTACCTCTGAGGTAGAAAATACTACACATGAGATCTTACTTTATCCTCGGGAGTATGTGAATTTTGCAAACATGTAAAGTTATACTAAAAACTATACTTTCCCCAAATTTATTTGTAGCAAAAATATTAATAGGCAGTTATCACAAAGCCATTCCTTTTCCCAGTAAGGTCATTTCTCCAATACAAGTAACCTCAACATTCTTAAGAAAATTAAAATCTTCTCTTTGAACAATGCACATTGTAATTACTCTTTTCTCATTTATAAAGTGCGGACATCCTGCCTTGGAAATGGAAGAACTGTTAGCTGGGAGAGCTACCCTGTTTTTCCTTAGCTCCTTTTCCTCTGTAGATTCATGATTGATGCATCTCACCTCCTCAAAATGATACATTTGTTTCCACTTCCGCAGTAATCAGTGTTAAGAAGGACTACTGGAAAGGGGGCCGGAGGAGGAGGACAGGGGAACCCATGGCTGATATGTAAAATTAAAACACAAATATAACTTTTAAAAAAAGGACTACTGGGCTGGAGCTCGGCAGTTAGGAGCAGCTGCTGCTCTAGCAGAGACCCAGGTTTAGATCCCAGCACTCACATGGCAGCTCATAGCCACCTGTAACTCCAGGTCCAGGGGATCCAGTGCCCTCTTCAGGCCTTCTTGGGCTCCTCACATACACTCAGGCTCACACACACACACACACAACTGAAAAGGGAGTATTGCTTCTTTTCCCACTAGATGTAATTTTCATAGACCGTATGGAGACCACAGATGGCATTTTCATAAATCTATCCCCAGTGCATTAACATATAGTAGACAGTGTCCCAATAAATTTCTTAAATGAGTAAGTAGATGCAGGATTTTTTAAAATGTTCTTTATTAATTGAATTTATTCATTTATTTCACATCCGGACTGTTTTCCTTCCTTCCTCTCCTCCCACTCCCTTACCCCACCTTCCCTCTGATACAGGATTTTTAAAGGTATCTTTTACAATTTAATACAACAGTGGCCAGGGGCTAAACGAATCTCACACCATACTTTATAACAGAATTAATATCACTGGAAATCTGTGCAATGTTGATAATAAACCTAGTTCTCTATTTTCATTGTGTGTGTACACATGGGGCAAAAACCTCCTTTCTGTGAACTGCAGTTTTCAAGTGTACATCAGCACAAGCTACTTTTCACTGCACTATGAATTTTGTATGACTTCAGCTACCCAAATAGTTACTATTTAACAACAAAATACAGCTTCCTAACGAAATAGTACACAAGCCCAGCAAATAATTCTTATGCTATCAATGAACTGCACTGATTCTTTACCACCCTTAAGTAAGTACTAGCCATGCTTCAGATAGTGCAAACACATCTCAAACTGCCTGAGACTCGAAACCTTAAAAATCTCAACAGGATTTTTTTTATTTATTTATTTATTATTTATTAACCTATTATTTATTTATTTATATTATGTATACAGAAGAGGGCATCAGATCTCATTATATATAGTTGTGAGCCACCATGTGGTTGCTGGGAATTGAACTCAGGACCTCTGGAAGAGCAGTCAGTGCTCTTAACCTCTGAGCCATCCCTCTAGCCCGGATTTTTATTGTTAATTTAAAACAATTTATTTTTGTTTTTTGGAGACAGGGTTTCTCTGTGTAGCCCTTGCTGTCCTGGAACTCACAATTTTTAATTTTTAAAATGTGTATGGATGCTTTGTCTGCATGTCTGTGCATCACCTGTATGGTGCCTGAGGAAGCCAGAAAAGGGTGTTGGAGCCCCTGGAACTGGAGTTATCGATGATTGTGAGCAGCCACGTAGGCGCTGGGAACCAAACCTGGGTCCTCTGGAAGAGCAGTTAGTGATGTTAACCACTGAGCCACCTCTCCAGCCCCACAACAGTTGAATTTCCTATGACCATTGGCATAGCCTTAGGTTCTTCATCTGTCAGAAGTGTTCCTATGGTCATTTCCGAGGCTAGAATGGAATGCCTGCCAATTTTATCCAATCATGTGAGAGCATTCCAAAGTCTCACTGAAACTACTTCTGAATTTTAGTTTCTTACTTACACAGCTTCGGCACACAACTCTCGTTGCTATTGAGGTCAAGGCCATTTCTTTGGTTTTTGTTTTTTTCATAGTTCTTAACTTCATAAAAAGGGTACCCTTCCCAGACTGGTCATCAAGATACAAAGAAAAGGTATAGCCTTAGCGATGACTTATCCTAACTCATCAATGTTTTGGGGAGGCCGCAGGACAGTCTTCTGATGGTCAACGAGCAGTGTCTTCATAGAAAGGAAGCAATGGGAGGGTGTTTCCTTAAGAGACACCCGAAGACCACAATGCATTCACAGTGGCATTAACATCTACTAACCACTGGGAGGTGCTGGACTAGTCTGAATTCATCTTTAGCACCAACTGCAGAGAACCACTGCAATAATTTTACAACAGTCATGCTCACAAAACGGGTACCAATCACTATCCTTTTGGCCTACCAACCTAAGCACTTAAAACTACAAGAGAAGACTATGAACAAATATTTTAAAATTTTTTATTTCAGAATTGCTGTTATGTACAGACATCATAAAAAAACACACATACTGAATATTTTCCATGACTTAAGAGCTGGAAATCAAGTTTAAGGGCGATTAGGAGAACTGAAAGTGTCCCACAGATGTCTGAGGACGGCTCCTCCTTAAATGTCCTTGATCACCTCCTCCAGTTCCTCCTTTGTGAACATGTGGAAATTCTGACCGGGCTGCACCGTGGCGAGCTGCAGACAAACAGAAAGGGTTATAAGCTGGGCTGGGCTCCTTGCTCAGGGCCCTGGCTTGGCCAGAGTGCTGGTGAGGCAGCTGTTCATCAGGAACTAAGGACCTGCTGTCCTGGGGTATCCTTTACAGGCAGCAGGTCCCTAAAATAACTCTGACTCCAAAATAAAAATTCGTATTGACCACTTTTTCTATTTTGAGGTTAATCCACCACCTAACAGTTACCCAAACTGACACCACTGTTACCTCTTGAAGTTACTTCAGTAACATTACAAAAGTAGCAGCAAAGTACACAGAGCCAGGCCTGGAGGCGGTGGCGCATGTCTTTAATCCCAGCACTCCAGACATAAGAGGCAGGTGGATCTCTGAGTTCGAGGCCAGCCTGGTCTACAGAGCAAGTTCCAAGACAGCCAGAGCTGCATAGAAAACCCTGTCTCAAAAAACAACTCCCTGCAACCCCCCAAAAAACCAAACCACCCAGAGCCAGTATATTCGCTTTCAGCTAGACTCCTTTAATGAATGAATATGTATGTGTGTGTTATTCATTATACACAGGAATATACAATTCTGTTCTTTTTAAAGATTTATTTATGTATTTTATGTATATGAGTGTTCTGTCTGCAGGCATGCCTGCAAGCCAGAAGAGGATATCAGATCCCACTACAGATGGTTGTGAGCTGCCATGTGGGTGTGGGAATTGAACCCGGGTCTTCTGGAAGAGCAGCCAGTGCTCCTAACTGCTGAGCCCTCTCTCCAGCCCCTAGGAGTATATTTAAAGTACAGTCCAGCCCACAAGATAGTTTAGAAGTGAAGACACCTGTCACCCAAGCCTGACTACTGCCTGAGTCTGATCCTCAGATCCTGCTGTGGAAGGACAGACTGACCATGAAAGTTCTTCTCTGACCTCTACAAATTTACCATGGTATGTCTGCCTGCCTTTGCACACACTACACATAGAAAATAGAATAACTGACACACACACACACACACACACACACACACACACACACACACACACAGGAATTTAGGGGTCAAACTTAGGGTCCAGCATGCTCTAGGCAAGTGCCCTAACACTGAACTATTTCATCCCCAAAGAAATACGTTTAAGGCATATTTGTAAACTCCAAAGTGAACTTGTGTGGCATTGGAATACTTGGCCAGCCAGTGTCTCTATTTTCTCACCTGTAAAATGGGAGCACTAAATATCCACAGAGTAGCAGGAGGATTAAATGTTTAGAATGTTAGGAAGGACCAAACGACTGTTAGCTATCATTGAGATCTTTTCTCTATGGTGGCTGCCTCTGTGACAAAGGTTGTTTAAGGGGATGAAAAGATGACTCCAGCAGCACTGCAATGGGAAATGACTCGGAGATGGGAGACAATCAGACTGGCAGTGCAGACCACACCAACCAAAACAAGCACTACGGGCCAGATATAACGACAGCACCATCTCTGTGCAGCACAACCCCAGGACGGCAGCCCCAACACACGGGTGTCAGTTCACATTTGTCAGTGGTTCAAGATGGATTTGTTTTGAAACTTCACGCCAATGTGTGGGGGCCTGCATGATTTTATGGGCATCTGTGTAGGAGCTCCTGGAAGCCAGAAGGTGTCAGATCACGTGGAACTGCAGTTACAGGCAGCTGTAAGCCATCATATGGGTTCTGGGAAACAAGCCTGGGCCCTCTGCAAGATCAGTAAGTGCTCTTACCTGCTAGCCATCTTTCTAGGCCTCTGCTTGTTTTTAATGTCATTTTTTCCATTTTGTCTTTTAAAACTTAAAACTGTACAGTGTATGTTGTACATGTGAACAGGTCTATGTGTACATGGAGGCCCAGAGGACAAACTTGGCTGTTGTTCCTTGACTGCAGTCTACCTAGTTTTTGTTCAGATGTGACTTTACTGGCTGGGACTCAACAAGGAGGCTGGCTGGCTGGTGAGCCCCAGGGAGTCGCCGATCTCTGCTTCCTAAACATGGCAATGCCTGGCATTTTTACATGGATTCTGAAGATCAAAATCAGAACTCTATAAGTATTTTATTGATTAAGCTATCTCCAAGCCCCACTCTACAGCATTTAGAAATGGGATTTATTTGGAAGATAGCAGACAAAATTAGCACAGTCTAGTTAGTTCTACAATTATTAATCTTTCTAAATAAGTAAAATTTTGGGGGAAAGACATCTAACATTCTGGTCTGGGAAATGATGAAAATAAATGCCTTCATCACAAAGCCTGTCTAGTAGATTCTCCCAAAAGATATATCCAATAACAGAAAATGTCTGAAGAACTCCAAATATATTTTACAAATACATATTAAGCAATTAAACAATGTATTCTAGTCCATGTGGCCTATGAGTTCTATTATAACAGTACCATAAATATACACAGAATTCCCACTTAAGGTGTATTTTTCTTGAGCAATGTCAGTGAGGACTGAGATGCAGTATCCATAAATGGAATCAAGACTATATATAGGACTGGGGTTAGAGAGATGGCTCAGCAGTTAGGAGCACTGATAGTTCTTCCAGAGGACCTGGGTTCAATTCCCAGCAACCACATGACAGCTCATATTTATCTATGACTCCAGTTCCAGGGGACCAGATACCCATGGCAAAACACCAATACAAATAAAATAAAAACAACAACAACAAAAAAGACTACAGGATTGTTTTGCAAGGTCATGCATGCTCCAGGGGTAATCCTCCCAAAAGCTTACAGGCGCTAAAAACAGGAACTGGGCAAACTCTGAATAAAAAGAGCCCATAGAGCCAGGAGGTAAATGAACACTAATGGGTTCTGAACCCTGCACTGCCTTAAGGAAATTACTCATCAGTAGGCAAATAAAAATAACCCACATCATTCGCATAATTATTGCATTTACATAATGAATAAGACTATTTTCTATTCATTATTTCACTTTACTTTTATAAAACCTCCATGAGGCAGGTGCACAGATGTTTTCTCTCTTTATCAATAATCCAGGGGTTACAATGCTAGTTATAGATGCTAAATAACAAGACTAAAGACAAAGTCCTGCTCTTCGCTTACTAAGAATGCCAGGGGCTCTCGCTGTCACCTGACTGTTAGAATGATGCTGGGTGTTTGGAAAGGAGAGGCCCAAAGGTCCAGGGAGGGGTCAAGGATGAGGACACTTTTGAGTTGTGTATTAACTGGACAGACGAAGGAGAGGAAGCGCAGGCTGAATATGCAAATGCATTCAAACATGACCATGACATTTCTGTAAGGACGGGTGGGATGGACAAAGGGGATGCAGAGTGCATACAGTAGTTTAAAAGTCTAGAACCTTAGCTGTGGTGCAACACACCTATAAACTCAGCACTAGGCTGAGTCAGGTGACTCAGTGACTGAGTATAAGGACTTGAAAATTAGATCTGGGTCCAAATGTCAATCATACAGCAGCCGTTGAGTAGGCAAAGCTCTAGACACTGAGATGGAGAAGAACCATCAACACAGTTCACTATAAGGCAGCAGAGACTAGATCTGGCCACAAGAAAGGAGGTCAAAGTCTTCTAGGTTTCTGTTGTGAATGGCAAACACAATGGTTGATCTCATCAACCAGGATTAGAAATATTGGAAGGGGAAGTGGTTTTTCTGGAGAGAGAATGGTTTTACTTCGGACTGTCGAACAGGGCGACAGCATTAGATGGTCAGATGAGAGTTCTAGAGCTGTCAGGAAATACTGACAGGCAGGTTTACCACAGCGAGGGTCAGTCTCGAGAAATAAAAAGCAGAAATAAATGGTAATGACTAAGGAATGAGTAAGGAGACAAGATACTGAATACAGCTCCTGTTTGGAAAAAAGACTTAGCAATACATGTTATAGAGCAGAATCAAGGAATACCCCACAGCAGTAAAATCTAAGAGACAACTGACACAACCAGATGAACTTCAAAATTAAAACACAAAAAAGGACACATTATGCAATCCCACTTACATGAAATTCTAAAACCATATTAAAGCTCCTTCCTACTTCTGCTCAAAGACAGCCAGTCCCTCGGATTCCTTGGACCTGTCTGTTTCTAGTACCCAGCTTTGTCCCTTTGGTGGCAGCCTATGAAACCAACAAGATTCCCAGACTCCCCATGCTTATCTGTAACTAATCCACCTTCCCTCAAGGTTAATCCTACCACTCAACCCAGCAAACATCCTGGTTGGTGCTGATTTGGTTTAATATTGACTTGTGATTATAGCATTAGTTATAATAGCCAGTGCGTTTTAAACTTTTTAAAAAAACAATAATAGACATATATATTATGTCTCTCAGGATAACCTCTCCTAGCCTGAGCTAGTATTTAAGTGCAGTCTGGCCATCATTTTCCTCCTCCTTCCTTTTTTCCTATCTGTAATGTCTTGTACTCCAATAGTGCCCATTCTCCTTCATTTCAGCCGCATTCACCACTTAGCCAACCACCTAGCAATCAATCCCTAGGCAAACACAGGCTATCTCTCCCCGTTTACTCCAGACCTCAGGCGTACTCATCATTACCTTTCCCTGTCACTCTCAACATCTTAACTAAGATCAGACAGAACTGGACCTGTGCTTCCCAATCTTTATTACTTGCCACCCCTCTATTCTACAACCCAGCAAAAAGAGAAAAGAAAAAACCCTGCTTCAGTTTTACTTTTCGCTTTACTGTTGAGCTGTGCCCACAGCCCCAAGCCTTCGACCCACCACCTATGCTATTATTCTCCTTTCCTGGGCTATCCTTTGCCTCTCTCCTCCAGACAGCACCTCTTCCAGGATGCTTTCCTGGCGCCCTACTTCAGTCCAGTCACATGTTCACATGGAAATCTGTTCTTACTGCATTCAGAAGTCCCGCCCACACCTTATATCTGTGTGTTCCTTACACTGCACAGCACAGTGCTCAGCTAGGGTCTGGACTTCCTACATTCTTTCCCTGCATCTGGCATACCAGGTAAAATAAGGCTGGGGCCCATATATTGGGGTCTCAAGAACAATGCTGAATTGATTTACTTTGAAACACTGTATTGGCACTGTCTTCACCATTTTACAACTTCCAACATTAATTCTTCCTTTTGTTTTTTAATGCTGCCTTGTGTTCATGTTGATCAGTGTAAGTAAGGACCCTGTTTTCCCTTCATTCTTAAATTCACTGTACTCTGGCTCTACCTCACTAACACTAACTGCTACTCAGATGCTCTCATGACCTAAACACAGTGCACTCAGACCGGTTTTCTACATCTCCTCGGTCTTTACCAGTGGGAGCTCCAACACCTGTAAAGTCACAGGAGAGTACCTCTATGTTAGTGGCATTCAGCTTCTCCTCCATTACTTGTTTGAGAATGATGAGTGAAGACTTGATGGCTTCTTTCAGTGTCATAGACTTGAAAAGAATGAGATGAGCTGTTAGTGAACACAATCTTAGTGTACTATAGTGTACTACATTATATAATAATACAAATACTCAAGTATACGGCAAGTAGAATATACTCATTCAGAAGAAAAATACCCTACTTTGAGCTACTAACTTTCACATAGTAAATGATCTCTGAGAAAGAGGAAAAGGCTATACATCTCTAGTGTTTATTGAATTTCTTGATTTAAAAGGTAACATAACCTGGGTAACATTCTAATAATGCCCAATAGACCTAAAAAGGCAATCCAATGATTCAGAAAATTCAGTTTTCATTTTATTTTACCTGTCTTAGGGTTCCTATTGCTGTGATAAACGCCATGACCAAAAAGCAACTTGGGAAGGAAAGGGTTTATTTCACCTTAGAACTCTCAGGTCACACTTCATCACTGAGGGGAACTAAGGCAGGAAATGAAGCAGAGGCTGTGGAGGAATGCTGCCTACTGGCTTGTTCCTCCTGGCTTCTTCAGTTTGCTTTCTTACAGACCCCTGAACCACCTGCCCAGAGATGGCACCACCCGAAGTGAGCTGGACCCTCCCACACCAATCAAGAAAATGTCCTAGACTTGCTGAGAGGCCAGTCTGATGAGGTATTCTCTCAACCGAAATCTCGCTTTCCATATGGCTCTAACGTGTGTCAGGTTGACACACACAAATAAATGAGTAACAGGCGCCAACTAGGACACAGACTGACACCTAATTTCCTGCACATGTAAGACCTGCATTCCAGGCAAACGGCATTTCACTGTGCTTTCTCTTGTGCACTTATCAGATCTGTAAGTCTGTGGCAATTTGAACTTCAATTTCTTTCTTTTTTGTTTTTGCTTTTGTTATCTGAGACAGGGTTTCTCTGTGTAGCCCTGGCTGTCCTGAAACTTGTTCTGTAGACCAGGCTGGCCTCGAACTCAGAGATCCACCTGCCTCTGTCTACGAGTGCTGGAATTAAAGGTGTGCACCTCCACCGCCTGGTTTGCCCTCAATATTATCACCTTTTTTCCCTCTCTTTTCTTTTGTGTGTGAATGAATGTTCATGTGTGTGCAGATTCATGGGGGGTAGGGTTTGCATGTGCATGCATGTGAAAGTCAGAGAACAACCTTCTCTGTTATTCCTCAGACACCTTTAAAATTGTTGAAACCAATCTCTCACTGGCCTGGAATTCACCAAGTATGCTAGGCTGCCTAGCAAGTGAGCCCCAGTGATCCACCTGTCTTTGCCTCCCGAGCATTGATTTACAAGTTTGTGCTACAAGGCCTGGCTGCCCCTCCCTTTTTCTTATGATGTGTGTCTTTGTGTGGTATACACACGAGTGCAGAGGCCCACAGAAGCCAAAGAAAGGGTGTCAGATCTCCTGGAGCTGGAGTTACAGGTAGCTGTGAGTCACCTGACATGGGTCCTCTGTAAGAGCAGTGTGCTCTCTTAACCACTGAGGCATCTCTCCAGCTTTTATTAATGTGGGTACTGGGGATCATGCTTATAAGAGAAGCACTTTACTAAGATGGGTCCCTGACACATAGCAAGTCACCTTTGATGCTCTTGCTGTAACTGATCTGGAGTGCCACAGCCTCACAGACGATGATGTTAATGTTAACAAACGTAGCAGTTGTCTGACTGCTCCACAGTCCATCCCTTTGGGGCTTCTCTACATTCCAAGGCACACAAACACTGAAGTGAGGTCAACTAGTAACTGTAATGACTTCTAAGATACCAGCAAAAGATGGGCTGGAGAGACAGCTCAGCGGTTAACAGCACTGGCTGCTCTTCAAGAGGTCCTGAGTTCAATTCCCAGCAACCACATGGTGGCTCACAACCATCTCTAATGAGATCTGGCGCCCTCTTCTGGGGTGCAGACATACATACAAACAGAACACTGTATACATAATAAATAAATAAATCTTAAAAAAAAAAAAGATACCAGTAAAAGGAAAAGTCACATGACTCTCACTTTAAATCAAAAACTAAAAATGATAAAGCTCAGTATAGTTTATCAAAATTTGAGTTAGGCTGAAAGCTACGCCTCTTGTGCTAAACAGTTAAGCAAGCTGTGAAAGGAGGGGAAAGGCCCTGATTAAAAATGATTTCATTTGTGTGTGTAGGTACCCAATGGAAGCCAGAAAAGGGTGTCAGAGCTGGCGTTACTGGCACTTATGAGCTACCAAACATAGGTACTGGGATCTGAACTCAGGTCCTCTGATAGAGCAGTAAGTACTCTTAACTGCTGAGCCATCTCTCTAGGCCCAAGAGGAAAACCTTCGATGGTAATTCAAAGTGCTAGTCCAGTGAACATGTAACTGGGTTGGCGGTGCACGCCATTAATCCCAACACCCAGGAGACAGAGGCAGACTTTAATAATAGATCATTTTCACATCTTGTTTTAGGTTGGGATTCCAAGGTGACACAACTATCAAAACTTAGAACAAAACTCTTCAGGTCTATAGTTTTAATTACAGAGAAGTTAAACACTGACTTAAAAAGTGATGATGAAATGTGTGAGAATGGTTCATCACCTTGTGGTAAACTTCTTGCAAGGAGCTCTGGGCGCCCTCTGAAGCTGAGCCAATTGCTCGAGCATCACACTGTACAAAGGTCCCAGATGGGTCCATATGAAACCTGAGAAGGACAACAATGTTAAGAGGGAAGCATTTTGTGCCTCAAACACCTCACTAAAAGAAGTCTAAGAGCTTCACCCTACAGCCAGGACATGCTACTGCAGTACTGAGGCACAGTTCCTAAAACTTTTTGTTGTGAGAAAACAGTTCTTTTTAAAGGTCCTTACTAATGATACATACATCTGCGTACACATGGAAATGTCACAATGAAACCTACTTTGTGTGCCAACCAAAAAATTCACTTAAAATAGTATTTTATTTTAAAAAGAAGAAATGTTGGTTAAGAAAATCACTGACTTCTTCAGGGTCTTGGGAGAGAAGAATAACAGAGTGAGCAAACATAACCACAGCACTTATGCACACCTGAGACGCTAACAGAACGGCCATGTTATGTCGATCTTACCAACTGCCAGTCCTACCTTCGCTACGCCAAGGTGAGAATGAAGACCAGATGGAAAGAGCAATAAGGCAACTTCTAATTCTCCCGAGAATTTGCGCTGGTTCTGCAGCGGTTCTTCACGGATCTCTAACTCTCACATAAACAGCACACAAACACTCACTCAGGAGCCCTACTTTTTCCTATAACTGCTTCTTTCTTTTTACTTTTTAAAAATTTATTTATTTGTTTGTTTGTTGTTGGCTGGTTGGCTTTTCAAGGCTTCTGTGTAGCCCTGGCTGTCCTGTAACTCACTCACTCTGTAGACCAAGGGTAGGGGAGCTCAAACTCTGCCTCCTAAGTGCTGGGATTAAAGATGCGCACCACCACCCGGCTGTTTCTCTCCTTTTTAAAACAAACAGAGTGGTTCAAGACTGGTCTGGGACTCACTGTAGCCAAGGACAAGCTTAAACGAATCCTCCTGCCCACACCTTCAGAGTCCTAGGAATGTAGGCATGCTCCAGCGCACTCTAGCTATAGCTCTAACTCTTTCCAGCTCTTCAGTAGACCACACTACAAATCACAATAATCACCCCCCCCCCACACCCCCAAAAGCAGGGGGGAAAGGAATGGTACTTACAGCTGGGGTCCTTTCTCATCAACTCCTCCAAACAATAACGCTACTCCAAAGGGACGAGACTACAACCAAAAAGAAGTCATTTAGAAGAGGCTACAAATAATGAGAACGAGAGCCCAGGAAAACATGTGCAGAGAGCAAACGCTTTCAGTCCTACAGAATAGCAAGCAGGCTCAACACAAGCATCAGATCTAACTCACCATGGCGCCTGGATCTGCATCTTCTTCTCCAAACTGCAGAGCCAGATTGGACACAGCCTGGGTCACACTCTCCACCGTCATTGTCTCATTATAGGTGAACCAATGGTTCTAGAAAAAGGGCAAAGAATGATACGGCTTCCTGGGAAGAAGGAAACTCAAATAGTTCGCCACCTCTCTGCCAAGTGAAAGCAAAGGCTCGCATGCCTTTTCTGTTTCCGAGACAGGGTCTCACTATGTATCACAGACAGATTTACAACTTGCAGTCCTCCCAAGGGCTAGGATTGTAGACAGATCACCTGCCCAGATCAACACTTTCTTCTTGATTAATACTAGCCACTGAATACTTTGGACTATATCAGAGAGGAACTGCTCTGATATGATATCAGCCCATGATCCACAATCATAAGGATCATGAGTTCAAGGCCAGTCTGGGCTGTTCACAGAAAGAATGTGTCTCAGGAGGGGCAGGGGAAATGAAGGGAAGAAGAGGACAGTGGGAGAGCACACGCATGTGCACACAGATAAGCTCTGGACATAAGATGACCTAGAGGCTGCTACCCTTGAAAACTAGGCTTCACATCTAAAGTAAAGCGGCAAGTTTAACCTTCTAACAAAGTCAATGTTAGTAACCAAGTGTCAGTTTTCCTTAAATACTCATCCTATTAAGTTTATGTTAAATTATTCTTACATAAGTATGGAGAGCAAGCGTGCAAATAAGTGCAAAAATTTCTACCTTGCAATCACTTTTTTTTCTTATACTACCCTACTACAATCAAACTAGATACCCATGGATTTGTTTGTGGTTTTTTTGTTGTTGTTGTTCTTTTATTAGAGAAAAATCACCATTCTTAAAATGTCACCTGGTACAAATCATTGCTTACCAGATGAGAACAATTTTATAAGCCTGGCAGAAAAGGCCTTTTACTATGACCACATCCCACCACAATGCTCCACAGAAAGCCAATCAGGGGGTCCAGTGCATGCTTTACGTAAGGTCAACCCGGAAGAAGCAAGAGACTCTACTGACTAGAGCCTGCTTTAAGCTGCAATGTCTGGAGAGCTAAGTCCTAAGTCTCGAGGGTTGTAGCAGGAGAATCGACCCAAAATACTCCCAAGAACCTTGTCTAATAGCAACACAGACACCTGCAATGTAACCCAGGTAGCTCTATCATCATTAAACAAGGAGCACATGCATCAGAAAAGCAGAGAAGATGCTGATTTTACCTGTGTCTCCACTCTGGCTTTATCAATTAAAGTTTTAGCATCAGCAATTAGCCCACTCATGGCACAACCTGTAATGTAAAAGCAACAGTGACCGATAGGCCAAAAACCTTCTAGAACTTTTCATCCACTAAGTAAATACTGGAAATCTGGCTTGGAACCATGGCAACAATCTCACAGCAATCAACCCAACAGAATAAATGGGAAATGATGACCACCGAATAGAGGTAGTATAATGATCACACAAATAGAAAACCAACCATGCTGACAGTGAAGTCCAGATACAAAGCCAGACAAACATGAATTTCCATGTATTGCAGCCAAAGAATCCCTTTAGCAAATGTTATAGAGCACGATGCACTTAACATCTATTTCATCACTTATTGGCCTATCTGTGTGTATGTGAATAGTGTGTGTGAGAGTGGGTACAATGTCCCAGTACACACGGAGAGGTCAGGACAACTCTGTGGAGGCTTCCTTTCACCTTTACATGAGTTCCAGGGATGGAACCCCAGTCACCAGGTTTATTCAGAAAGTGCCTTTACCCACTGAGACACCTGCTGGCCCCATGATGCACTTCTGAGCTAAGCAAACACTACAGCCAAGCCCAAGTAGAAACTATCTCCCTATGGACTACAGCAGAAGACCTCGGGAAAACATCAAGAGCCTCTTCAGTTCCCTACTCCAACAAAGCAACTTGATATTTTAGAAAGCTGCCTAATGGCTGATTGTGCCAAAATTACTAATGGCTGTAGCTGCTCCTTACATGCCATGGTTCAAATCTCAATCTCAGTCTGGGTTTCTCTCCAAAGCATCAGACCTACCAAGTCAAATGACTGTCAGTCCATCTAGTTGGATACTACTGTTTCAACCCACTTCCCTTGTGGAACCCCTTGTCTTCCTTGGCCTTCACAACCAATCAGATCTCAAGTTCTCTTTTGGCCATTGCCTTGGTTGAAGAATTTCATAATTTGACTGACGACCAAATATTTGAACTATTAAATATCTCTTTTTTTTTTTTAAGTTTTTTTGAGAGGGTTTCTCTGTGTAACAGCTCTGTCTGTCATGGAACATAGACCAAGCTGGCCTCAAACTCAGAGATCCGCCTGCCTCTGTCTCCTGAGTGCTGGGATTAAAGGTGTGTGTCACCACTGCCTGGCTACACTAAAAATGTTCTTAACTGTTGACTCCCCTGCCTCCATTCTCAGCCCCCATCAACCTACCTTCAGAAATTGTCATGAGAATATTCTAAAATTCTACTGGGATTGCAGTGTCTCACTGTTTAGATCCCTTCATAGCAATGCAAAAGTAAAGTCCAAACCCTTTAGCAGGATGGGGGGGGTGGGGGGTGGAGGGGGCGGCAGCTTTCTATTCTCTGACTTCCAGACTCATCTCTCTCTTTTTTTTTCTTCCAAGACAGGGTTTCTCTGTGTAGCTTTGGAGACTGTCCTGGATCTCACTTTGTAGACCAGGCTGGACTCGAACTCACAAAGATTCGCCTGGCTCTGCCTCCCGAGTGCTGGGATTAAAGGCGTGCGCCACCACCACCTGGCTCAGACTCATCTCTTGCCACACACAGTTTACTTCCCAATCACACTAAAATATTTATGCCCCTAATATTTTATAGCAGATAGCTTTGCTTTTCTAAGGTCTTATACATGCTAAGCACATGTTCGTCTACTAAGCTACATCCATCACCAGCCCTATTTTTATTTTTTATTTTGTAACAGAGTCTTCCCTAAACTGCCCGGACTAGCCTTAAACTCATTCTGAAACCCTGACTGGCTAAAGTCTTGCTGTCAGCCTCCTAGCAGCTGACAGTGCCAGGCTTGGCAAGCTCAACCATGATGGTTAATCTTTACTTTCTATTGACAGGCTTTAGAATCATAGGGAGACTGAGACAATACCTCTTGGTGTGTGTGTGTGTGGGGGGGTGTTTCCAAAGGATTAACTAAACGGGGAAGACCCATTAGAGTGTGGGTAGCTGGGCTAGGGTCATAGGTAGAATAAAATGAAAAAAAGAGAAAGTCAGGGACTATCACCAGTACCCTTTTCTCTACTCCAGGTCTACTATGACGCAAACACAGATGTTCACAATGCTTTCACCACAATGATAGGGAACCCTCTGAAACTGTGAGTGGGCCAAAAGAAAGGTTCCTTCTCTTAAACTGTCAGATATTTGGTCACAGTGTAGAAAAATTAACTACTACCCATGACCACTGAACCCAGACAAAACTCTTTTTCCTCCTTTACATCCTGAGCACACACCACCACAAATAAGATGCCTGTTCCTGGAAGACAAGTACCATGTCTGCCTCCTGTCTATAGCCATGGAGTCTAGCATAATGTTTTCTATCTTTGAATGAAGTGACATTGACCTAAGTCCAAAACACAGTTGACCTGAGATACAGCAGACATAATGTTATAATTGTAAAATCTGCTTCTCTAGCTATGAAAGAAAATACTAAGCTCCCACAGTTACCATGGCATTTAGTTCTTATGCCTTTAAGCAATTAATTATTTTGCTAATGTTGTATTAATTGGGTTGAGTAAATAAGCAAATTTGGATAGCCAACTATAACACAAAGCAGTAAAAAGTAAAAGTACACATCTTTCAATGCTACATTGTCAAGAGCCAAAGCAAGAAAATTATACTAAAGGCCAGAGAAAGAAGGAGAGAAACAATTAAGAAGGGGCCAGGAGAAAAACAATTAAGTCTAACACACGGGAATAGGGTTGATTTGGTCAAAGTTTGTATGATTCTTATAACACTCGGAACCTTAAACTCTCCAAAGATCTTTGAGAATTACTGTTTCTCAGTGAACATTACGACTTTCCACACTATCTTGGCTCCAGCTAGCTTACTACCAGGGTAACATGGCCATCTCAGGAACTAGACTAGGAGCCAATCTTTATGTATTTAAATATCATCATATTTGCCAAAAGCTGGGTTTTAGTTCAGCAGTAGAATGCTTGCCTAGCATTTCAGAGTATCTGGGTTCAATTCCAAGCACTGCAAAAAATAAAATACAGCAAATCTGAAGATGAAAGGAATTCCTGGTAGTAGGTTATGCTTCCTAAGTCCAGAGACTGCTCTCTACTGACTAAATTTATGTACACTGGCCTCTTGCCTTGAAAATAACAGCAAATCAGAAGATAAGCCATTCACCATGTGAACCTCCCTTGGATCACAGAAGATAATTAACCCATACCAGATCCTATAATAACTTCCGCCTATTACTTACCTATATGTGCATCAATCTCTACAATTTTCTCAATGCTGCTAGGCTCCATTAGTGGGGAGGTAATTCTCTTCTCCACAGCTAGACACACACCCTCTGATGTCTGGATGCCAATGGCCGTAGAACCAAGCTAAAACAAACAAACAAACAATAGGCATGCTGCAGTTATAAGGTACAGCTCAAAGAAATCCCTGCACTCCTTCACAAGCAGCTCAGTCTCCATACCTAGGACGCAGGAAGTACAGAGAGCGCCTCATAAACTCTATACTGTTCTGTGAATAGCAAAGGCATTTACAGAATTCTGTACTTTAGAAGAGTAGTCTGGGGCTTGGGGGACCAAGGGAAGTTCCATGGCAGAGTGCTTACCTTGAATGAGTAAGGCTCTGGGTTCAGTCCCCAGTACCAAAAGTGGGGTGGGGTATACAATAAGGTCTGAACACATCTGAGAAATGATGTCAGTTAACACTGACACTGGGAGGAAGGGTTCTAAAGTTCTAATCACAGTTTGTAGTTTTTTGGGTTTTATCTGTTTTTTCCTGGAATTTGTGGCTTTTACCTCTACTATCTATACTGGTCTGTCCAATAGGTTATGCTCCCCGAACCCATGTCATCTCTGGAAAAGAAAAAGAGGAAAAAAGAGTGGGAAGAGAAAGGACCATCAAGCTCAACAAGCATAGTAAAATACTAGCTTAATCCAAGTCACTACAGCAGTCCACAGTACAGTAAATGCTCCTCTTCACCTCCACATCACCACTCCACTCACCCCCACATACCTCATCACTATGTGCCTCAATTTTCTGCCTGCAAAATGAAGACAATCATATACCTGCATCAAGAGAACCGTGCCTTCCACATAATCAACAAGTGTTTTTCCTGTCGTATAGCCTCCCCACCTCTGCTTTGGGAAAAGGCCCCATTATGTAACTCCAGCTGGACTGAAATTTGTTATATAGATCAAGGCTTGCTCCTGCCTCTCAAATCATGAGCCACACTCCACATCTCTGTCTCATCTTTAGTCTCTTGATCTGAATATATCTTTTATTGATACAGATTTTTTTAAAATGCTGTTTTCACTATATTTCTCTCAAGAACTGATACTCTGTATTGCCTGTAAGTTAAAAACCAAATGAGCTTCTCATGATCATAATCTTTCACCCCCAACGTTATCACTATTAAATGACACACCCAGAAGTGCTCAACCCTCAAGGCATACTATCAATAACACTAGTGCCCTTCCTAAAGCTGTCTCCTGTGGAACAGTCTTCCTTCTGCCTCTCCAATTTACCCACTACTCATAAAACCTCCTAAGACCATGCTTTCTTTATCCCCTGGGTTCCCACTGTATCTTCTTAGTTCTTAGCCTGTCAACTGTGAGCATCAGACTTGATGAAGCCTGTTATTGTAAAAAAAAAAAAAAAAAAGACCCACAGAATTCCATGGATCTTTAAAAAAATTTAATTCATTTTTATTTGTTTCGTGTGTGTGTGTGTGTGTGTGTGTGTGTGTGTGTGTGTGTGTATGTGTGTGTGTGTGTATGTACTTACTTAGTGAGGATGCCTGCAGAGGCCAGAAGGTGGCACCAGACACCAAGGCCTAGAACTACAGGCAGCTGAGAACTGGGAACTGATCTCTGGAAGAGCAGTAAGAGCTCTCACCAATGAGCCATCTTTCTAGCTCCTCCATGAATCCACACACACGGCATGTTTGATATGCCTTTGTTTGTTTTTGGAGACAGGGTTATTCTGTGTAACAGCTCTGGCTGTGCTAGAATTCACTCTGTAGACCACCAGGCTGGCCTTGAACTCAAAGAGATTCACCAGCCTCTGCCTCCCGAGTGCTGGGATTAAAGACATGGGCCGTCACTGCCCAGAGTTTAACATGTCTTTAGACGGCATGTTGTCAAAATATTTCTGACAAAGCACCAACATGAAGCAACTTAAAGGAGGAAGGGTGTGTTTTGGCTCACAGATGGAGGGATACAGTCCGTAACGGTAGGGAAAGTATGGGGACAGGAACAGGAGGCTGCTGGTCACACTGTAGACATCTTCAGGAAGGAGAGCAATGACTGCCAGTGCTCAGCAAGCTCTCTCTTTTTATGAAGTGCAAGACCAAAGCCCACAGACTGCCACCTGCCTCATAACTTATTGTGAAACCCGAGGCTTGCCTTTGCAGTGGTTCTAGATCCTGTGAAGTTGACAATCATTATTAATGAGTACGTCATGTCTCATACATATATATTACTCTCAAATGTATACAATCTAACTTTACTTAGAAGTATTATTAAATGTATACCAGCTTCTCATTTCATTTTCGTCAATTAGTTTTAGTTTTAAGATAGGGTTGTCAAGGCTAGCCTCACAATCATGACTCCCCTGCCTTAGTCTTTCATTACCACCACCACTATCCCCCTTTATTTAAACAAAGGATACCTATGAAACTATAGAAGATTGCCAAAAACTCTTCTGTAAGTAGAGAATGCCCTTAGTTCTTATTAAGGATGCATACTGAACACATAAGCTCTACTTCTTCCTCAAATCTGTGAACATAATAAAGGGTCTTCTAAAACAGTGGGAAGGAGATGTAGGTGACTAGAACCTCTGCATGTGGACAAAAAGGGAGAGCTAAAAGACATAAAACAATTTAATAGCTGCTTTAAGCAGACTCCAGCTAAGTTTGGAGGCTCAGGTCTATAACCCCGATTACTGGGAAGGCTGAGTAAACAGGGTCATTTGTTCAAGGTTTGCCTAAGCTACACACTGAGTCCAAGGCCAGCTTGTATAACTTAGTGAGATTCTGTTTCTTTGTGACAGGGTTTCTCTGTTTAGCCCTGGCTGTCCTGAAACTCACTGTAGCCCAGGCTGGCCTCAAACTCAGCACACTACCTGCCTCTGCCTCCTAACTGCACGGATTAAAGGCATGCATTACCACACTCAGCTAGATTCTGTCTTAAACCAAAACTAAAACTAAAGGGGAACTGAGGCTATTGGTTAATGGTAGAATACACACCATAGACCATGAGTCCACTTCCCAGTACTGCCAGAAATGAAAGAAGAAACTGATCCTAGGCTACCTTCTTCATTTTGAAAAGCTAAATGGCTTCTCTCCCCACTGTTCATGCAGAAGACCCTAGGTTTATTGTATGGAAAAGGTAAAGCAGTCTTTGGATCAAGGAGCTCTAAGCCTAGTCAAAGGGTAGAGTATTATTACTGAAAACCAAGTAAGAAAGTAGAAATATATGAAGTCAAAATTAAGAATCTCAAGCTATTTCCCTACTTAGATCTCAAAGGCAGGAGCCAGAAACATATCTATCTATCTATCTATCTATCTATCTATCTAATTATTTATTTTTTTGAGACAGGGTTTCTCTGTAGCTTTGGAGCCTGTCCTGCACTAGCTCTGTAGACCAGGCTGGCCTCGAAGTCACAGAGATCCACCTGCCTCTGCCTCCTGAGTGCTGGGATTACAGGTGTGCACCACCACTGCCCAGCTCAGAAACATATTGAAATGAGCACTTTTCTCTAGAGCAGTAGTTTTTACAATCTGGCTAAAATTCACACAAAGAAATATTTCAGAACTATAACTCCCACACAAAACTACCATAATTTTATCAAACAGAAAAAAAAAAGATTCATGAAAAAGAAAAACCATAGGTTAATACTATGGACAAGGTATTCTCATAGCTACTGCTCTATCACTTTAGAAAGAAATGTTCAAATCAGGTTTGGTGATCCTCGCCTCTTATTCTAGCTGTTGGGAGGATGAAGGGAGGAAGATATCAGTCCCAGGCAGCCTAGGCTACATAGTGAAACCCTAGCTCAAAAGAAAAGCTGAGATACAGCTCAAGTGATAGAATGCTCGCCTCACATGCACTCAGGTACCACATTAACCAGACCCTATAGCCCACGCAATCCTAGCACCCAGGAGTTAAAGACAGGAGGATCACAAGTTTGAGGGGCACCCAGTCTGATAGCCCGAGATACACAAAACCCTATCTGAGGAGGCAGGGAGTAAAGGCCACAGGAATGAAAAAATAATTACAGAACACAAAATGGCTCAACCATTTTGAACAGTTTTATTAACACAACTGTTCATTAATTTTACAGAAATTGCTCTGTGTAAGATATCTATTGGGAGGGTTGCATTCACTATTCCCAACCCTCTAGGCAGCTGTGGGTGGGCAGAGAACAGACATGCAGAAAAATCGCAGAAGTCTATCTTCAATAATGAAAAATGTGTGGATAATGCCTAACAATGCCTAAATTCTAAATATACGGTGGATGGCAAGAACATTATCAAATAGAAGAGTTGAAGTGGGACTCTAGAGAAGGCTCAGCAGGTAAGAGCACCGCTGCTCTTGAAGAGGACTTGGGTTCAGGGCAGCACCCTCACTGTGGGTGTTCATAGACATCTATAGTTACAATTTCAAGAGTTCTGGTGTCCTCTTCTGGCCTCTAAAATTACTGCACACACGTGGTGCAAATACATACAAGTAAAAACACCCATACACATAAAAAAATACAATTAATCTAAAAAAGAAAAAAGAGTTTAAAGTTTTGCCTCTAGGAAACTGAGAACAGACGCACAAGCCTAAGGGACTGCTGTTTTTATTACACAATTTATAGAGCCATTTTACCTATGACGCTAAAACTACATAGGTGCATGCCCTGAAAATTAAAATAATAACAGTAATAATAAACATGAATTCATTGCCCAGAAAATTAAATATAAGACGTTCGTGTTCCCTAATTGCCATAATTTTTAAATTTGGGCACAGACTGAACCTAGGGCCACTCACCTGCTAGGCAAGCACTCTACCGCTGACTACATCCACAGCACCGACTTGTAACTATTTATTCCGGATCTTGAATCCTCAACTGCACAAGACAGCCAAATTCGCATCTACTTTTATTTTTCTAGCAGAGCAGCTCTCAAATGGGGGCTCCCTTGCCCCCAACATTCAACAAAGTCTACAGAACTTTGCGGGTAAGTGCTACTGGCATCTAACCAGTAGTGGCCTAGACCAGAAGGCCCCACACAGTAAAGTTCTTCAGTTCAATCATGTAGAAAACCTGCTTTCACAGCACAAAAACATATTGTCAGTCTACTCAATTTGGATTCCAATTCCATAATAATAATAATAATAATAATAATAATAATAATAATAATAGTAATAATGATAGGCCAATATTTCTGAGACAAGCTATTTTATAAAATATATCAAGGGCCAGCAAGATGACTCAGCAGGTAAAAGACCCTATCACACAAGCCTGACAACCTGAGTTCAGTTCCTGTATGTCATGGTAAAGTAGAAACAACTCCCGGAGGTTGTCCACTACCGTCATACATGCCAGATTGTGTATAATGTGTAAACACACACACACACACACACACACACACACACACACACACACACACAGTGTCAAAATTCAAGATTTTTTTCATTTATACTCTCCAATATACCTTTATATTCTAATTCTGCCTAAATTTCTCCTCCTAGACACCTTTGTAGACTGAGGAAAGGTAGAGAAGACAAGGGTACATCTGAACTGCGCCTGTACACTATTCCTTGAATATAACTCAGCAATACAACCAGTGTCAGATGCTCAAGATGATAACTTGGATGTTATCACAGGTTTGAGAAACCTATTCTAACAGTACATTCCCTACCACTGCTGGTTATATCTCATCTTGCATCATTTATAAAGTACCTCCAAATGATTCGTCACTTCTAGCCAGAATTATTAGTCATTCTCCTGATGTGCATGTGCAAAGGGTGTGTACCCATGGCTATTCATGTAGGTGCTGTGGTCCCAGACTCAGGTCCTCGTGCTTACATGGCAAACATCTTGAGTGAGCTACCTTCACAACCCCACTCTCTAGGTCTTCTCATGCTATCCAAGCCATACAGCAACCAAATTGCCTCTCATTTGCTTCTCAGAAGACACCAAAGCAACAAGCAGGCTATCTAAACTCCAAAGCACCTGAATTTTCATAATGGTTGGGTCTTACTCCTATAGGCTATGTCACTACCTAGGCCAGCTAAGGTCACGGAGATCAAATACTATCTCATTATCTCTAGATAACCTAAAGCTCACTAGCCCTAAAGAGCTTGTAAAGCAGGGCAGCTCTTGGCCTTCAGCAGAACTGATGTCTCGGTTGAAGCACAAATTAATATTACAGTTTGAATTCTGATAGCTTAGCACTTCATACTCATGCGTTTTCAACACAGAGCAAAGATGGTCAGAAGGAGAAGTATGTGGTTCAAAAGCAAACTAAGCCCCACAGAAGGAAACTCCAGAAGGCTGGAGAAACTCCAGAAAGTTAATAGTTTTCCATCATGAACTGTTTCCAACACAATGAGCTATCTCTTAAAAAATTGTTTTTAATCATATTTATGTGTCTATGTTTGTGTGCAAATACAAGTGTGTGCTGAGGAACTGTAGAAATCAAAGGACAACCTGAGGGACTCAGTTCCTTCCTTACACCATGTGCAACTTGGGGACTGAGGTGGTGAGGCTTGGTGGCAAGCACTTTCACCGGGGAGGAGCAGTTTTGTGAGACAGTATTACGGAACTAGAACTATATAAACAGAAGAGACTAGACAGATACTCTTTGGTGACAGCGAGACAACGCAAGCATTTGGTTAAGCGACAAACCACTTCCGTGGTTCCCAGTCCTTGTTAGAGGAACTGGACTACTGTATAGGGCTATCCCAGAAACCAAAAGCACAATTTCTAGTTTGGGACCATGACATCTCTTTCTTTCTCTCTTCTGAGCATTTCTTTTCAATACTTCATTCAAAGATTAATTACAGATGTTCATGTTTCCTACAACCCTGGTTTTCTAACAGCCTCTTAACTATCTACCAAAGGAAAAGCTATTGTAATTATTCATATTTCAACATATGTAGTTCTAACTTCAGGTACAGGTAGCCTTCTAATGTTGAGAATACTAGTGTGAACTACATGTTTGGATGTGTGTGTGTGTGTGTGTGTCTGTCTGTCTGTCTGTCGGTCTAGAGATTGCAATGCAAGGCAAGCACTCTACCAACCAAGCTATATTCTCAGCCCTTTACATTTGATTTTGTTTCTAGATTACAGGATACACCTCCTTCTAGTCCCTAGTATCTACTACAAATTCATAATTTTACCAACAAACTTCAGGTGATCAGTTATATGATTTGCTCAAGAAAACAAAATATAGAAGGCAACAGGGCCCGAAGAGATGACGTAGTTGGCAGTATTTGCCACTCACGCATTGAAGACCAGAGTTTGAGTCCCAGAATCAGTACAGGAGCATACCCCTGTAATCCTAGCACTGGGACAGTAGAGAAAGAAGACCTGAGGTTGTCAGTCTAGCTAGTCTAGCCAATCAGAGCTCCAGGGTCAGTGAGAGACCCTGCATCAAAAAATAAGGCGAGCAAATGAGGACCCAGACATGCCTGCTCATACATACATACAAACACAGGAGCTAACTCTGGACTTCTACATTCCTCTTTAAAGGCAAGATTTGAAACAAAAACATGTCCCTCCATTCTCACTGAAGAAAAAATACTCAAGTAATTATGAAGCGGTTATCTGTTCAAAAAGGACCTCAGAAATAGTATTAATTAAAACTGTTATAAAAATAGTAGTTGGTTAAAGGAATGTAAGAATATTTTCTAAAAAAAAAAAAAAAAAAAATGGCTAAACCACACTTATCCCAAATGTCCTTCCAGCAAACAATGTGTAAGGGCTGTCTTGAAGTTTCCAGACCTTCACTTGCCACTATACCTTGATAGCCTCAATGGCATATTCCACTTGAAATAATCTTCCTTCAGGAGAAAAAGTATTCACACCCCTGCAATTAAAGATCAAAAGACAAAACAAAAACGGTATTAGAAATTGTCAGAAGTATACAGACCGTGGAACCAAGTTCCTTGACAACTAGCTCAGATTCACTGGGGGATATGCAACTGCCCATCACTCTGCCCACAGCAAGCCTTTTAGTCTTTTGGTGTTTTCCAGGCACTCAAATCTATACAGAGAATAAATACCTCTCCCTTACTCCCAAGACTAACCAAAATCTTAACCAAACAGATCAAAATGAAAGCAGGTGACCTGAATCAACCTGAATGAACTCTGAGCCAACCTACCAATTCTTTGATAAATTCATGCCCCAAAGCTATCAGGCCATTTCCAGGAAAACGTCATTGTTTCCCCTTTCCTTTATTCCCATTATGTGCTTTTGATGCCGCTATTTTTCCTAAGAGTCAGTTAAAAGCACATTTCTCTGCCTGTGAGATACTGTATTAACAAGAGACTAAGATCCACACAGTCACTAAAGCCTGTCTAGTTTCCTTACTAAATAGATACTCATGCCGATTATGGGCCAGACTATTACTCTCTAATACGCTCCCCTCTTGTCTGCACCAGTGTGCTGGTGATCCCTGTGGAGGAACCAAACATACTGTTAGCTATAGAAGCTTTCCACACACAATTACCATTTAAAAGTGTAATTAATTACACTTAATTAAAAAATGTTTGAATGAGCCCAGGCGGCAGTGGTGCACGCCTTTAATCCCAGCACTCAGGAGGCAGAGGCAGGTGGATCTCTGTGAGTTCGAGGCCAGCCTGGTCTACTAAGCGAGATCCAGGACAGGCACCAAAGCTACACTGAATAAATGAATACAAATGATCAAATGATTGCAATCCTTAGTTTATGAATTCTAAACTTCTCAACAGTATGCATACAGCACAGTGTTCTCAAATCTTAACCAAAACTTTTAAACTTTTTCTTCAAAAGAAATTGAGTTGTGTGTGTGTGTATATGTGTGCGTGTGTGTTCAAATAAATTGCTCAAAGCTACTTGGCATGAAAGAAGCAGAACTGGAATCAGAGTCCATGAATTCTTACTTTATAAGCTTTCAACTATTCTACTACACTGTCACTGACAATTATTCTACTAAATGAGAAGTGGAGAGAATCTCACTATCCAGTTCCTCATCTGGTCCTCAATCAATATCACTAAAGCCATTCAGAAGGAAGTCCAAGGTTTGAAGAACAGTCTAAGAACCACGGACAGAAAACTGGGGTCCAAAGCTCCAGGACCGAATGTTCTGAATGATTTGACTCACTACCCCCTACCCTCCCCGTTCTCCTACCACACGGCCATAAACTCCTATCAACTCCTCCTCTATGGTAACATCACTTCCATCTCGATGTCCTTGTTACCTTTTACCTAACTATTGTATCAGCCTCCTAACTGGTGACTTGTTCTTCTAATCCAATCGGTTAATCTTTATAAAAACAATTGTGATGAGGCAACTTCTTAAAGAAAACATTAAAGCCTGACGCGGTGTCTCATGAGTATAAGCCCAGAACTCAGAACACCCAGGCAAAAGGGGCTGCCACAAATTCAAGGCCAGCCTGGGCTGGCCAGTTAGTGCTCAGTCACCCTGGGCTATAAATGATACCCTGTCTTTAAAAAGTAACAACAAAGACCAAAAGGGGAGCTGGGGAGATGGCTAGGGGCTTCCAGGGGCTTCCTGAGGAAGAGTTTGATTTGATTCCCAGCACTGACATGGTGGCTAAAAACGATGTTACTCCAGTTCCAGGAGATCCAACACCCTCTCCCGGCCTCAAAGGACACCAGGCATGTACAAAGTACACAAACTCCCCCACCCCAATTTTTTAATTTGTTTTTTAAAAAGATGAAAAAGAAAAAAATTAATAGCACCCAGTTGCCTACAGAGACCCAAATCCTTAACATTCTATTAAAGCCATCAATCAGTATCTGGTACCATCCCAGTTTTCCTGTATCACCCACTAGCCCCATAATATGCATCATACATCTGTGGTAACCAGACCAGATTTTTCCAAATGTGCATTATGCCTTTCCACTGGCCCTCCTTTGTCCATACTTTATTATCCGACAAAGCTATTGACTCTCCTGGTCTTGATTTATTAAGATTCTACTTTCTCCGGACCCATTTGAATTACCAGCTTCTTTGTGAGGTGCTCCCCAGCCCTAACAGTGAATGCAACCTCTCATCAGAATTCCTGATGCTCTTAGATTCCTCTGATGGCACCTTCTCTCTCATACTAGTTACTCTTCTAAACAGGGGAGTAAGGACTTTGATTTTGCTCACTGCTGTAGAACCAGCACCCTGAACAGTGAGTGCCTTGTACAGAGCAAAAGCTCGACATTTGCTGAAGACCTGTACTTATTTAGTCTTGAGCAGACACAAAAGAAAAAAAAAAAGGTGCACAGAGCTTTTTTACACAGAAATAAATGAGCAAACCTTAATAACGCCTTGCGAATGAGGATCACAATTTTCTCAAAATTTTATCACCTAAAGATGATTCTCTTCAATACCCTGGAAGCCAAGTGTTAACAACCATACTTGACAGCAGGAAGTAGTTTTAAAACTTCACATATATCTTCTATGAGTCAGCAAAAGGATGAAAAAGGCCATCCCAGGTGCCACAGTTTTGACAGGAACTACATATACTTTCCAGCAATTTCTCAGACAGCCTGGAACAAAGAAAATGTCTGCTTTCCCTACCTTTTAAAGGAAGTTAATATAGCTTGCAAAACTAACCAAAACAGAAACTGAAAGTTAAAATGTCTACAGCATTTATAGCAGTATTAGCTAGCATTTCCAAGACGTGAAAGTTTTTTGTTTTTAATAATGATTGTTTTAATAAACACAATCACACAGCTTTGACTTTACAAACATCTGGCCTTCAAAAGAACACTACAATAAGGCTTTCAACTTTTTTTTTGGGGGGGGGGAATTCAAATGTAATCAGCATATTACATATTCAGAGAACCACTCTACATTCTATTTCCTACAAAACCAGATTGCAGGCAATGTATCCGGCACAGCTGAAACTGCCTTCGCGCTTTTGAAAAGACAAAAATGTAGAGCACAGCATGTCTTCTTCAACAAACTCATTCAATAGTCTCTGGTGGCTTTTTATTCAAGGCACCTCATTTCACCTTTTTTTTTTAAAAGCATTCATACTTAGCTTGAAAAGATGAACACAGAGCTGGTGACCACCACCCCCCCATGCTCCTCCAGGTTAAATGTCGGAGTTCGAACCCCTCGCCACCGCCTGCCCCAAACACAAACCCCAGCCTCTCGCTTCCTCAGGGAGTCAGAACTAGCGGTGACTCAGCGGTAGGACAAGTGCACCCGATCCGCTCTAGTCTAGCTTGGGGAATCCCGGCCGGTGCCTCGGGAACCAGATTCCCCGGGTCCCGCCAGACTTGGGTTTCCAGAGCGCCCCATGACACTGCAGAACCAAGGCCGCGGCCCGGGCCCCGCGGCCCGCCCACCGTGATCCAGACCCTGCAGCTTCCCGCCGTACGCACCTGTCGTACTCGGACCGAGTGAGGAACATGGCGAGGACAGGAGGAGGCAGCGGTGGGTACGCGGGGTTTTCAAGGGCCACACGACTCCAGGTAGCACCCTAGTCAACCACACCGCCACAGCACCGAGGACCGTGCTCCCGTCTGCGCGTGCGCACGCGACCTTTTCAGCCCGCCTCTCGTGCCTCCTTTCTATTGGATGATCGAGATTCTCGCCGCGGTGATTGGGCTGGCTTGCTTCCTCGCCGGACCTGGGCTAACGCGGGGAGGGCGGGACCAGGGCGCCCTTCCGCTTTCCATCTCCGGTGGTTGCTAAGGGCGCTGGGACTCGAGGCAAGTGGTGAGAGTGAACCGCTCAGAGAAGCTGAGTCCCGCGGCGAGATGGACAGCTGCAAGACTCAGATTGAATGTCTGGTTGTCGGGATCGTGACGTAAGTCCCGCCAGCTCTCGCAGCTGCAGCCGGGGACACGGGTCTCTTTCTCCTCGCTCTCGCAGACCCAGCTCTTCCCGGTCTTCCCGGCTCTGTGACACCCGGAACCGGCTTTGCTGAGGACTTTGGCTTGGGCTGAGGTGTGCGCGCGCCTCAGTACAGAGTCTGCACCCGCGAGCCCGGCGCTTCTGCCAGCCTGGCTTGTTGTTGAAAAAAGTTTAAAAAGTTGATAGATTCTAGTCTGCAAGAAAGTTTTTCAAATTCTTGCACAGGTAAGTTTATTTTACCAGGCTCTCCCTGGATTCACACACATACCACCACCATCCTAGCTATCCAAGTTTCAGGTCCAGAGATCCAGAGCTCAGGACCCGAGATTTAGATTGGTCACTGCTTTTTCCATGAAAAATGAGTGTGCTTCTTGTTTCCTTTTCTTAAGGGTAGAACAGCAACTTGAGAGCTTTTTAGAAACATTGTAAATGAATTATGTATCAAAGAAAGGCGGTTAAAAAGTTGTGGCTGTCTAGGAATGTAACTCGGTAGCAGAGTACTTGCCTAGCATGCATAAACCCCTGGTTTGAACCCCAGTCTTGAGGAGGAGGTGCATTCTAGATGTAGGCTGGGGAAGGAGTGGTCAGAGCACAAAGTTTCAGGTAAGATTAATTCCTAATGGAGATATGTTGTGCAGCGGGGTGGCAAGTTTATATCTTATACTTGATTTTTTTTTCTGCTTTGCTTTTTTGAGACAGAGTTTCTCTTGTATAACAGCCCTGACTGCACTGGAACTGCTCTGTAGACCAGGCTGGCCTTGAACTCGCAGAGATCTGCCTGCCTCTGCCTCCCAAGTGCTGGGATTAAAGGCATGTGCCGCCGCCGCCGTCACCACCACCCGGCTTGAAATTTTCTAAGATAATTTTAATCACTACCCAAAAAAATGTAGGAGGTAGTGAATGTTAAGTTAATCGTGATATTATACATATATCAAATCATTCTGGTGGCTAGAGAAATAGCTTAGCAGTTAAGAGCACCTTGTGCCCTTCCAGAAGACCTAGGTCTCAGCATCCACATCAGGCTGCTCATAACCCATGTTTTATTCCAGCTCTAGGGGGGATTCACTGCCTTTTTCTGGCCTCTGCTGGCCTACATCTCTCTCTCTCTCTCTCTCTCTCTCTCTCTCTCTCTCTCACACACACACACACACACACACACACACACAACCTTTTTTAAAAACATCATTTTGGGCTGGGTGTGATCTCAGCACTCAGGAGGCAGAGGCAGGAGGATCTCTGTGAGTTCAAGGCCAGCCTGGTTAAATTGTGAATTCCAGGCTAGCCAGGACTATGTAGAGAGACCCTGTCTCAAAAAAAATTTTTTTTTTAAACATCATTTTGTATATTGTAAATGTAAGCAACTGTGTTGGTCAGTTATACCTTAATAAAGGAGAAGGCATAGGAGGAGGAAAGAAGTTGTATACTGGGCTCTTTTTCCTGAAAGGGAAATCTCTAGTTTTGTTTGTTTTTAGTACAAGTACTCACTTTTAGCCTACGCTTGCCTAGAATTAACTGTGTAACTCAGGTTGTACTAGAACTCAAGGCAGTCTTCCTGGGATTACAGGCGTGCAATCCCAAATGCAGCTGCAGTTTATTGAGCATGTGCCGCTGGCCAAGTGCTTAGACTGCCCTGGCCATACTTAGAGTTCCTACTTGGCCCTGTATTAGGTTCATAAGTCACCAAGGCAATTCAGCAGTAAGGGGAGTGTAGAAATGCCTGTTTATGTTGTTAGGATCTGTATTCCCACCATTTATTTACTGGCCACATCCCCCTTCCCCATCCCCCCCTCCGTGGGAATTTTAGTTTTGTAGTTCCAGCCAATCAGGTATTTGTCATTAATAAAACTGGAGAAATTATTTTAAAACAAAACCTTGTAGATCACTGAAAAGAGACTGCTAACCTTTTAGTTTTCTTGTCAGTTATCTGACAAGGTTGTCTTTCAACTTGTCAGTAGCTTTCTATTGGAAAAGTGCTGGTTCTAAGTTCCCCATGCCTGCTGTTTAGAAATACTTTTACTATAGAGAAAATGTAGGGATGAAAGAAGCTTACAGCCTCTCCTCATGGCCAATGCAGTGATAAATGTCTGTCTCACAAAATGTACCTCTGTAGAGCAACATGCTTGTGCATGTCTACCAGCAATACAGGGGGTTCACAGGTAGCTGCTTGTGGGGAAAAGGGGGGAGCTTATTTTCTCTCAACCTCAGAGAGTACAGTGAGAGACCTTGTCTCAGAAAATAAAGTGGAGAGTAATAGAGGAAGGCACAGACGTCAGATGCTCTTAACTATTGGGCTGCATGTGCTCACACATATACACACACATAATCACATCATTTTTTCACTGTAGCAAGAATGTCTTGCCTATGAATATTCAATAAATAACTCTTTCATTGACAGAGAAGCCAGGTGTCCCTCCCAGGAAAATAAAAAAGGAACCAGAAGGCAGACTGAAAGGCTCTCATTCTTCATAAGTAACAGAAAAAGTAATGATCAGTCTGAATCCCAGGTCCTGAGGCCTGGATCCTCAGATCTGAAACTTGTCTGGGGTGGTGGTATGTGTGTGAATTCAAGGAATGCCTGGCAAAATAACCTTAACCGTGCAGAAGTTTGGTTTATATTCTTACTTTCTTATAGGCTAAAACCTAACAACTTGGAGACCAAAAAATGGGCCAGTGGTAAAAGGCACCCACCACCAACTCTGACAACCTGGGTTTGATCTCCAGGACCTACAAGGCTGAAGGAGAGAGCCAGCTCCTGAAAGTTGTCCTCTAATCTCCGCACACACCGCCTGGTTACTGTTTGTTGTCTACTTGACACAACCTAGAGCCGTCAGGAAGGAGGACCCTCCACCGAAGGGTCGCCTAGATCCGACGGGCCTGTAGACATGTCTGCAGGACATTGTCCTGACTGCTAATTCATGCAGGCAGACCCAACTGCTTAGCCGTGTGGTCCTAGGCTGTGTGCAAGAGCTAGCTAAGCATGAGCTTGTGAGTGACAAGCTAGCTATTCCTCCATGGTTCTGCTTCTAGTTCCTACTTAAGTTTCTGCCCCAACTTCTCTCAGTATAGACTGTGACCTGGCAGTATAAGGCAGATAGACCCTTTTCTCCCCAAGTTGCTTTTGGTCTGAGCGTTTTAACACTACAACAGGGAGTGGACTAGAACACACTCCATGGCAGTTGTGCCCACACACAGGCAAAATGAATAAAATATAATTCAAGTTTAAAAAAAAAATAAAAGCTACCAACTTTTCTCAACAATAATCCAGGCAGGCTCAAGTGCCCAGCATTATGGTTCAGACCCACTGAACTTTGCCCGTGTCTGCCCCCAAAGAAGCCATTAGGAAGAACTTGGATTCTTTAAAAAAAAAAAAAAAAATACCCTGTAATTTCCCAACTTGCAAGTCTATCTGACTATATGTAAACTAGAAATTTTTACTTCCTTTTGTTGTTTTTGAGACAGGGTTTCTCTGTGTAGCCCTGGCTGTCCTGGAATTAATTCTGTATATCAGGGTACTGGAATTAAAGATGTGTACCACCACATCCTGAGAAATTTTATTTCAAATAGCTTCCAGAAAGTGTATTACTATTCCAATAACTTTTGATAAAGACATACAGTAAAAAGGGGAATGTTTCTGAAACTTCACCTCAAACTTTGCATGCTTTTAACAAAAGCAGAGAATGGGCACCTGGGCAGCTAATGGGAGGCTAGACTGCCTTTTAAAAGTAATTTTAAAACCTGGTGTCTTTTTTTTTTTTTTTTTTTTTTTTTTTTTTTTTTTTTTTTTTATTTAAAGCCTGGTGTGGGTAGTCACCTGTAATCCCATCACTAGAAAAGCCGAGAAAGGAAGATCACTACAAGTTCAAGGCCAGCCTGCTCTATATAGTGAGTTCTAGGCAAATCAGAACTGTATAATGAGACTTGGTATCAAAAATCAAACAAAAAATCATCTAAAATTAGTTGAAGATAACATGTACAAATGTACATAGCCTTTAAAATAAATGAAACTGGGGCCAGAGAGATGGCTCAGCGTTAAGAGTTCTGGCTGCTCTTCCTGAGGACCCGGGTTCAATTCCCAGCACCCACATGGCAGCTCACAACTGTAACTCGAGTTTTAGGGCATCTGACACTGTCACATCAATGCACATAAAATAAATTTAAATAAATTACTTTTTAAAACAATAAATAAAACTCTGATATTTGCTACAACTTGGATGTTTATGTTAAGGCTGAGTGTATAACATGCATAGGAGTAGGTAGACTTCTGTCCCATCAGCCAGCTCCCAAATAACCACACGGAGACTTATTAATTATAAATACTTGGCCGATAGCTTAGGCTTGTTTCTAACTAGCTCATAACTTAAAGTAACCCATTTCTATGAATTTACTTTCTACCTCATGGATGTATTAACTGTATTTCATTTTGTGTGTCTGATTCATTCCGTGTCTGGCTGGCTTTTCCCTGAATCTGGCACCTCTACCCTCCTTCATCCCAGAGAGCTCTCTCCCTGTTGGCAAGTCCCACCTAACCTCTTCCTGCCTAGCTGTTGGATGTTTAGCTTTTTATTAAACCAATGAGAGCAACACAACTTCACAGTGTATAAAAAAATTATTCCTCAACACACAAGGCTCCAGAGTTTGATCCCTAACACTGTGCAAAAGAGTTGAGAAGAGGTAAGAAAGAAGAAGTGCTAAGTGTAATAAGTGGGACCCCAAAGGCCAAATATGTGATTCTACCTATATGAGGTACCTAGGCTAGTCAAGGTCATAAAAGGAATAATGGTTACCAAGGGTAGGGAGGCAGAAATGAAGAGTCATAATTGAATGGGCAGTTTTTTTCTAGAAGAAAAGTTCTAGAGATAGACAGTGGTGATGGTAATCCAATAACATGAGTGTACTTAGTGCCACTGACGGACACGTTTAAAACTTGTTAGGTGGATAAATTCCATCTTATGTGCAATTTAAAGTTAAAAAGGAAGGTGATTGAAATGTGAGTCTTTTGAGGATCTGTACTCCATATAATACCTAATATGCCTCAGAGACTCTAGATAGATCCATTGAGAAAAAAACAAACAGCTAATAAACACTCCAATCACATGGAGATTAATGTGTGTCTTGGAGAAATAGAAGGCCTTTGTTGTACTGGGGTTGAAGATGCTGGTATCAAACCCAGGGCCCTGTGATTTTGTGTGTGTGTGTGTGTGTGTGTGTGTGTGTGTGTGTGTGTGTGTGTGTGTGTGTGTTTGAGATATAGAGTTTCTCTGTATGGCTTTGGAGCCTTTTCTGGAACTCACTCTGAAGCCCAGGCTGGCCTCGAACTCAGAGATCCACCTTCTTCTGCCTCCTGAGTACTGGGATTAAAGATATTCGCCACCACTGTCCAGTGACCCTGTGTATGTTAATCATGTCCTCTGCCAGCAAGCTACATACCTGACTTGTAGTAAATTGAAAAAGTACAGCATTTCACACTGCTACTTTTAATTTTGAAAATATTTTCTAAATAAAATGGACAGAAATACAGAAGTTTGTTAGTGTCCTGGCTAGTTTTTTGTCAACTTGACACAAGGGAAGAAGAAACTTTCTCAGACTGAGAAAATGCATCCATCAGACTGGCCAATAGGCCAGTCTATTTCCACCCCTCCTCTCTCTCATTATTTTTCTTTTCTTCTTCTTCTTCTTCTTCTTCTTCTTCTTCTTCTTCTTCTTCTTCTTCTTCTTCTTCTTCTTCTTCTCTTCCTCCTCCTTCTCCTCCTTCTTTCCTCCTCCTCCTCTTTCTTCTTTTCTTTAACTTTCTCACTTTTATTTTTGACAAATATTCCCTGATCTCTTCCAGTCAAAAGTTCTTTGAGACAATTTCATCAGCCTTAGCCTTAGAATCAAATCATCTGACTTACCCATTCTGCAAATGGCCCCATAGATAGCATAGGTTTTAAACTGTCCATTAAACCAGCCTGTGACCTGGTCAACCCTGGCCACATTCATCTGGATGGATGGTCCTTGGCACTAAAGATGCGGTTGCTCACAGGGTACATTCAGGTCAGCGAACTTGTCAGCATCGTTCTGCATGTCAAGGCGGTGACTACTCACTGGGCCAATGAGATTGCAGAAAGGGAGCATTTTCTTGATTAATGATTGATACAGAAGGGCCCAGTCCACTATGAGCAGTGCTATCCCTGGTCAAGTGGTCCTGGGGTATATAAAAAAGCAAACTGAGCAAGCCAATAAGCAGCACTTCACCATGCATGATTTCTGCCTCAGTTCCTGCCCCCGGGTTCCTGCTTTGAATTCCCACCCTGTGTTGCCTTCATAAAATAAACCCTTTTCTCCCCAAGTTGCTTTTGGTCATGGTGTTTTAACACAGCACTTGAAACCTAACTAGGACAGTTAGGTACAACCTTTGTAAGTAAGCTACTGTGAGCTGAGTACTATTGCTTGATGGAGAAATGTCATTTAGACATAAAGTTCTATGTTCATCCACAGAATGAGAGCACTTAAACATTTTGGTACTTTTTTCTTTATTGGTTTTTTGAGACAGGGTTTCTCCGTGTATTTTTGGTTGCTGTCCTGGAACTCGCTCTGTAGACCAGGCTGGCCTTGAGCCCACAGAGATCCACTTGGGTCTGCCTTTTGAGTGCTGGGATTAAAGGCGTGCGCCATCACTGCCCAGCACATTTTGGTACTTTTTTGGACATTTTTGCAAAGAAAGGAAAGGGGCTCTATAATTGAATGTCCTCATAATTATTTTATAGATATAGCACAAGATCTAAACTGTGTTACAATAAAGCATGATACTGTTCCAAGTATGGATTAGAAGCCTTGTCATCCCACTGGAAGTAAATAGTTTTTCCGGAAGTTGATTGCTCAATAAATATTAGAGAAATGGAGTTATTTGTTAATCACATAGGATTACTTGGTGTCAGACATTCCTGGGCAAAATATAGGAAATATGTGGGGAATTTTTTAAGTGATTTCAAATCAATTGAAGTCTCTTTGCTCTTCTTAAATATTATGTTCTGCAAATCCATCTGTCTACATTTATCTCTAGCAGCTACAATTTGTTATTTACATAAAAAGACATTTTAGATTTGGCTGCTTCCCTATCTGAGATTTTTTAACCTCAAGCATTTTGTAGGAATATTTTAAAATAACCATTTTTAATGCAAGGATATTGGGAGTTTTATCTAGCTTTGGTTCTCCGGAATAGTAGTCGACAGTGTCTCCGGAAATAGTAGTCGACAGTCCTGGCTGATGACTGAGCATAGCAGGAGAACTCTTATAAACTCGGGGCTCCATGCTTTCTTGAGGCTGTTGCTTGAGGACAAATAACCAATGTATATGCTGCCCAGTGCTTTGCTCTATCCCTCATAGAGTCAGACTTGGATCATAGGCTGTAGGCTCTTGAATTTTCTGTTCTCTTCCCTTTTATCTTATACTGATATCTCTCTCTCTCTCTCTCTCTCTCTCTCTCTCTCTCTATCTCTCATATAAATGTGTGTGTGTGTGTGTGTGTGTGTGTGTGTGTGTGTGTGTGTGTGTCTTAGAATTGTGGACTGAACTGAGCTCTCAAAATTTAGCCCTAGCCCTCAGTACCTCAGAATGTGATTGTATTTGGATATAGATAGGGCTTTTAAAATGGCTTTCAAAGGAGCCAGTTAGGGTGGCCCCTATACACTCCAACAGACATCCTTATGAAAAGAGGAAATTTGGACACAAAGAGTTACCAGGAATAGATGCTCACAGAGGAATGGCTGTATGCACATACACCAAGAAGATGGCTATCTGCACACCACAAAGAGAAGCCTCAGAAGAAACACATCAGTACCTGACCTTGGACATCTAGCCTCTACACCTATGAGAAACAAATTTCTTTTGTCTAAGTCACCCACCTTGTACTATTTTGTTTTGGCAGCTTTTGGAACTTAGCACACATGTCAGATTCCAACTTGATATTTGCACTTTGGAGCACTCAGACTAACACAAGTAGTAGAAGAGATCTGAGAAAACCCAAGTTAAGAGTTTAATGCTGCTTCACTCCTGCTAGCAAAAGAGGATGGCATGCCAAGTACTATAGGAAGATGAGCAGTTCCTAGCACAAGGTGGTAACCCACTTGCTAAAGGCTCTATCATTGTTGACCTGGGAAAGGCTAGTTGAGGGAAAGCCCTTGTAAGTATAATTTTAGGAATTTGAAATACGTTGGAAGATGATACCTATAAGGACAGTGGGGTTGTCCGGTTACTGCTAACCGGACTCTGAAGAGGGATAGTGGAAAAGTCAGTGTCTTCTTTGGTGGGTGACCAATTTCAAAAGACTGAGGATCTCTTTAGTAGTTTACCAAGAAATTTGTCCTTGTAATTAAAGAACTGACACAGAGGAGCCCCAGGTAGACTTGATAGTCTCAGAGCTGCAGAGTTAGACACGGAAACAATGGGTCGGAGTCTGCGTGGGCATCCCTAAGGATGCTTGCTCTGCAGGTCTCGAGCACTTTCAAAGATGGCAGAGATGGTGGTCTGCCTCTGAAACAGCTATAGGAAGAGTGACTGCAGAATCACTCTCCCACAAGAACCACAGGAGTTGTCCTTACTTCCTCTCCTGGTCGCCAGATTTTGCTCCAAGCAAAACCCAGCTGGGACCTGATAAAGGAGATTTTATATCACAGAGCTAAGTGAGTTAACTAATGTGCAGAAAACAAGGGAATGTTCCAGAATTTAGTTTTGAGGTTGCTTGATCAAAGAGGCTGGCATATGAAACTAGACAAGATTCATTGACTTGGGGGCACTTCTTCAGACATAGGATTTAATGCCCTAACAAGGACAGGAGAATGAAAGTCACTGCTGAGTTGTCATAGAAGCCTAGAGAAATTATGGTCAGTGCCGAGCAAGGTAGAAATGTTTTTGAGTTGCCCCAGTACCTCACAGAGGAATAAATGGAAATGTGGGACAAGAATCAGTACTTTGTATGAGACCAGATCCAATGTTTCACAGAAGAGTCCAAAAGAAACACCAGTTACAAAGGCCACTAAAAATGCCCTGGTAACGGGGGCCACAGTGTCGCTAAGGACTCGGCTGTACTGGGCTGACAGCTGGAGAATCCCTGACAGAGATGGGACTCATTCATAGTTATAGGAATGATATCACTCCGATGATGTCCATTAATGGAGGCCAGATGGTGCTGTTTAGTCACCGGATTCTATGAGGTCCAATTACCATAAAGACCCACAAGAGAAACAGTAGAAATGTCCGAGTGAGCCTGGTCTTTGTTAGAGACCATCACCCCCACTTTGGCCATATTGTCCAGTAGAGCTTTATATTGAAAGTGTCAGAGGTGTGAAAGATGCACTTTGGGGCTTGTGGTGCCTACTTTTGTGTTAATCTGACTGGACTGTTAAGTTCCCAGATACTTTGATTAAAGACTATTCTAAGTAAATCTGTGAGGGTGTTTCTGAATAAGATTAACATTTGAATTGGTAGACTCAGTAAAGCACTTTGCCTTCCCTCTGTCATGAGCCTCAGGCCAAACTTTCATAATTAATATTAAATCTCTGTGTTATTATTTGGGGGCTGGTGATCCAAAGATAATCCAACAAGAAAGCTAGTTACATCAGTTCTTCTTGATTCTCAGGATTTCCAGCCTTCAGACTCAGACTTGAGCCATGGCCCTCCCAGGTCTTGTGCATTTAGACTGGAATCAATTATACACTGCTTCTCCTGGGTCTCCATCTTGTTGACTAGAGATCTTAGGATTTGTCAGCCTCCATAGTCACATGAGGCAATTATTTTCTCAATCTCTGTCCCTCTCCCTTTCCCTCTTGAGGGACTAGGAGTCAGTCAGATCTTTGGTAGGTACAAAGAGGGAAGAGACTCTAAGAAGATTAATGTATGCTTCACTCAACATTTAAGATGGCTGACTTCTGGGTTAACCTCTTTCTCAGGCATTTGTTACAGTAATGAAGCTTTAGTAAGGTTGGAGACCTCTGGGCCCTAGTATGGCACTATTACTCAGGGAGATCACTTGGCCATATTAGTGACAGGTTGACTACATTGGGTTGCTTTTTATTCTGGAGGAGACAGTGGTCTCTTTTTACAGAGGTAATCACCTGTTCTGGGTATTGTTTTTCTTTTCCTACCCACAAATCTTCAGGTGGAACTGTTACCATAACTCCCACTGTCAGGAAGCTTATGGTATACCCAATCCACAAGCATAGAACACTGTGAAGCAGATTTTTGCTTTAGCATAGAAGAGCTGAGATGCATCCTGGTGGTGGTGCATGCCTTTAATCCCAGCACTCGAGAGGCAAAGCCAGGCGGATCTCTGTGAGTTTGAGGCCAGCCTGGTCTACAGAGTGAGATCCAGGACAGGCACCAAAGCTACACAGAGAAACCCTGTCTCAAAAACAACAACAACAACAAAAACAAAGAGCTGAGATGCAAGAGTAGTCCCATGGAATCCACTGATCATACTATACCATGCAAGAGTTTTGCCTCATAGAGAGCTAGGGTGATTTTATTATGGTGAAAGTGAAGGGCTGTTCAAAGGCAACTCTGAAAGAATCAGGATGTGTAATATGTATTATGACCCACATGAGAAAAGGGAGCATGCCCACTAACCAAGGACTGGATACTGGAACAGCCCCAATTACCTTTCCTACCAGTGACCCATTATTTCCAGTATCCCAAATCTGGGCTTGGCAGAGCTAGTCCTCAATGGGACAACATTCTAATTAAGAAGCACAGCAAGTATCCAGTGATCTACGAGGACTGACTGCTGCAAGAACACCCAGACTCGAGTCCAGAGACCAGTTAGTAATCATGACAGAGATAACTGGCTCTGATCAGTCGGAGGACACAGACCTGGTCAAAGCCCAGGTGATACATTTAAATGTCTCCTATTATTCTTATGGCCTATTGTAACTGAGTGAGCACACGGAGCAAATATGACCAGAGAAGACCTGAATTGTCATGAGTTAAGATTTGAATCATGTTACTGCATAGTTCACCAAGGTGATACTAAGGGTGAGGGGAATTTAGAGAGGGTCATAGAGGAGAGAAAAACAGTATCAGCTGTATTGTCTGAGATTAAATGTTCTAGTTCATACCATTAACTTTGCTCTAGAAGTTTCCCTTTAGGAAGAGAAACCTATGGGAACATGGAAAAGCTTCTCAAAACCTGTATGATGGCGTAGATCTGTGGGTAGTGACTGTCTGTGATGCATATGAAAATAGTCCTTTCAGATTGTCTATTCTGGGGTCACAGGAAATTGATTAACCCAGATGCTGACTTTCAGGATTCATCATTGTGTTTGCAGTTGAGACCATACTTCCTATTGAGCCATTCCTAACTAATGACTTAACATGGCAGAGTACCAATGCAGGCTCATTCCTGCAAGACTCAGGACCCAACTAATGTTCTGATTTGGTTAGGAACTACACGTGAGATTTAGATTTCAGAGGGATATTTGAAGAATAATAGAAATTTCTCAACTTTAATGTATTATTTTATTATTTTTTTGAGAATTTCCTAAAATGTATTTTGATCATATTCACCCATACGACTCCTCCAACCCCTCCCAGGTCCACCATCCCTCTTTTCCATCTCTCCCAACCTCATGTCTTCTTTTTTCTTTTTTTAAAAATAACCCCCAATTTGTCGTACTTATATACTCACAGGTGGGCGGGTGTCTATTGGAGCCTACCAGAAGCCACACCCTTAGAGAAAACTGACTCTCCCAATCCCAGAAGCATCAACTGTCAGTAGCTCCCCAGCTGAGGCTGAGGACTCATGGGCCCATCCTCCCTCCTAGGAGCAGCATATTTAATGCAGATAAAATAAAAGAAGTAGGGTCAGCTAGAAGGCTCTGTGGATAAAAGCACTTGCCAAGCAAGCCTGACAACCAGAGTTTGATCCTCAGAACCTATGGTGGAAAAAGAAAATCAACTCTGCAAAGTCATTCTCTGACCTCCACACATGCTCTGTAGCATGTGCCCACACATAAACACATGCAGCAATAATAATAAATGAAAATTTTAAAATAAAATCAGAGACCAATGAAAAAATATAAATATTTATTTATTTATTAAATATGTGAGAGGAAAACCAACAAAATAAAACTTAATCATCTTCTAAGATTGTAAGGAGTAAAAATAAACTGTGAAGACTAGTTAAGAAAAAAATGAGAAAATTACTAATATTGGCAATAAACAAAGTGCCATCACTATAGGTCCTATAGACATTAAAAATATAAGAGGATACTATATATAACTCGGTGCCAGCTTGATAATTCACATGAAATGGGAAATGTATTACAAAACAAAACTTAGCAGGACTGACACCAGAACAAACAGAAAATTGTATAATCTAAAGGAATTGAATTTATAATTTAAACCACCCTACAAAGAAAACTCCAGATGGCTTCTCTGATGGATTCTTTCCAACATATACACTGCTTTTAGAAAGGCATAAGAGATACATTCACACTTTCTAATGTTTCTGTTTTATTCTATCTGTGGCCTCCCATCTCCTGTCCCCTTGCATCACTTACTGAGCACACCTATGCTCAGGGCATAATGTTAATGTTTCTGATACAATGGTGAATAAAAGGGTTTTATGGGGGAGTGGGAGGAGGAGCGTAGATGTTGTTTGAAGAAGCAGATACATAAAGTAAATGCAATGAAATAAGTGCTAATAAAGATATGTATAAAGTACTATGACAGATGGAGATGAAATCCGGGGAGGCTTTTCAGGGTGGAGGAGGGACAGAATGGACGACAGTGTGTCTTGTGGTACGGGCATTCAAAATCTGGAAAATAGATGTTTGTTTTTTTCATTCCTCAATCTTTGCCCCTTATTCCCTAACCCTTAAAGAAAACTAAACAAACAAAAACTTGTCCTTGGTTCTCATGTTTTATACATTCTCTCTAAATGACTTAGTTCATTCTCACACTTGTCCCTGTCATATGCAAGTTAAGCATCCCAATGCCTGTGTCTCCATGCTCCACATCTCTATAGAGCTCTTGACTTAAGATCCACAATCTAAGAACTCATCTGCTTGAGGACTTTGCTGACATACCTGCTCCTAAAATCACCAGTGTTTCTTCCCTTTTGACAGTTTTCCCTCAATGGCCTGTGCCTTCCAGTTTGTACATTTCTCTGCTTCCTTTCATATAGTGAGATGCCTCACTCCTTTTCTTTCTGCTGTACCCTACTCTAGTCCACTGAAGCTTCACCCCCATTACTCTTCTGAGGTTGTACTCATCCACATCACAAATGGTCTGAATGCTGTCTAACCCAGTTCTCACTCACTTGACACAAACCGAGTTAGCCTGCTGACCACTTCTCTCCAGAAAGACATCTTCATTTCCACTGTCCATTGACTTTCTTCCCACCTTAGCATACCTTCTTCCCAAACTCTTCATTCAATTCCCATTTTTCTTAACTTTTAAGAATTTGCACTGGGTAGTGATGGCATATGCCTTTTATCCCAACACTCAGGAGGCAGAGGCAGGCAGATATCTGTGAATTAGAGGCCAGCCTGGTCTGCAGAGTGAGTTTCAGGACAGCCAAGGCTACACAGTGAAACCCTGATGTAAAAAAAAGGGGGTGGGTGGGTGAGGGGCATATTCTAGTCCTCCACTCTTGAACTAATGCATATTTTTTAAGATTTATTTATTTGTATTTATGTGTGTGAGGATTTTGCCTACAATGTGTATATGTGCACCACACAGATGCTTGGTGCCTGTGGAGGTCAGAAGAGAATATCAGATCCCTTGGAACTGAGTTACCGATGATTATAAGCCACCAGTTGGATTCTGGGAACTGAAACTGGGTTCTCTGCAAAATCAGTAAGTGCTTTTAACCACTGACCCATTGATCTCTTCAGCCCCAATACTTAATTTTTATACTAATTTCTTAGAAAAAATCATTTATAGGTGATTGAGAGATGGTGCAGTAGTTAAGAGCACACACTGCTCTTGCAGAGGACCTGAGTCTGGTTCCAGCACCCAAGTCCAGAGACTTATAATGTCCTGGAACTCCAGCTCCAGGGGATACAATGTCCTCTTCTTGTCTGCTGGGTCACCTGCACCCATATGTACATAGCCACACACAGATACATACATATACACATATTTAAAAATAGCAAAGAACCAGCAGTGGTGGTGCACACCTTTAGTCCCAGCACTTGGAAGGCAGAGACAGGTAGATCTCTGTGAGTTCAAGGCCAGCCTGACATACAATAGAAAGTTCCAGACTAGCCATGGATACACATCAAGACATTGTCTCAAAAATAAGATAGGTGTAGTTGCACATAGCTTTAATCCCAGTACTTAGGGGGCAGAGGCAGGTGGATTTCTGTGAGTATGAGGCCAGCTTGACTACATAGTGATTTTCAGGTTACCCAGGACTGCACAGTGAGACCCTGCCTACAAGAGAATCATTTGTGTCATTGTTTCCAAAAGTATGTGTCTCCAACCTCTGCCTTCCCTTGAAACTCGGCTCATCCCTACTGGCTGCTGTACATGGATGTCCTGATCATGCCAAACTAAAGACCTCCAAGAACACTTGTTGCTAATGCAGAGAAAAGGCGCCCAGCACCCACACCGGGTGGCTCATAGCTTCCTGTAACTCTAGCTCCGGGGATCCAATGCCCTTTTCTCTCTCAGGAAGCAGAGATAGATGAACGCTGGTGCTCATCTGGTACCTGCATGCAGGTGCACACATATGTACACCCCCACAAAAATATATCAATAAATAATATATTCTCAAACCCTGAGCTTCAATTTCCTCTGCTCAAACCTTATTCTCTTGCTCATCCCTATTTCAGTAAAGATGATGGTCACTATTCATGGTCAAGTTGACTGGACAGGAGATACCCTCAGGGTGTGTCTATGAGGGTGTTCCCACGGCTGTTTAAGGAGGAGGTAAGACTCCTGGACTGCTGTCCTTGACTGGAGAAAAAAAAAGATGAAGCCTGCTGAGCACCAGCGTTCATCTGTCTTTGCTTCCCGACTGCGGACACAATGTGACAGGCCACCTCATGCTACTGCCACCAAGCCACAGCCACTCTTGCCACGATATCTTTCCTTCTGTGACGGACAGCGCCCTCAAACTGCAAACTGAATTAACACCTCCTCTCTTAGGTTGCTTTTGTTGGGCATTCTGTTAGAGCAATGTGAAATCCAATACGGTAATGGTTTTTCCGTTCATCTTGTTACTCAGACCAGGAATTTGGGGGAACTACCAATTCTTTTATTTTCCTAATATCTTCATCGAATCCTTCAGTATGTTTTACCAGCCCTGCCTTCTACTTCAAATCCGATTAATGACTTCACACTACCTTGGCCATGAGTCTCTCCTGATCCATCATCATCTTTCAGTCAGATTCTTTATTTTTTTAAAAAATGTATGTGTGCACTTGTGTGTGAAGGTGGGTGCACTGACCTGTGTAGGCACGGGTAAAGCCAGGTTGTCGTCTTCAATTTCTCTCCACATTGTTTCTGAGACAGCATCTCTCACTGTACCTGACGCTTGCCATTTCTTTTGGACTGGCTGGCCAGAGGGCCCTCAGGACTTTCCTGTTTCCTGCCAGGCCTCAGGTCTGGGGTTACAGTCATGAACCACTGCACCCGCCTTGTACATGGGTTCTAGGATCCTAAAGTCTCTGTGTGATTACAGCAGGCTCTTCACCCACTGAGCCATCTTCCAGCTCCTGTACCCCTTCTTTCTAATTGGCACCCTGCTTCTATTCTTCATCCAGTGTAGTCTACAGTACATAAGGAGGTGTTAGTCCTCTGTTGAAAAGTTTTAAGTGGTTTGCATCACACTTTGTCCCAGCTTCCTATTGCTGTGATAAAACATCATGACCAAAAGCACCTTGGGGAGGAAAGGGTTGATTTTAGCTTATAGTTGTAGTCTATCACATAGGGGAGTCAAGGCAAAAACTAATGCAGAAACAATGCAGGAATTCTGCTTCCTGGCTTGCTCTCCAAGGTTTGCTCAGCCTGCTTTCTTAGACCACCCAGGACTACCTGCACGGGCATATCACTGTACTTGGTGGTCTGGGCTCTTCTACATCAATCATTATTATTTCTTCAGCTGAAGTTCACTCTTCTCAAATGATCCAAGACTATATCAATTTTTTTTTAAAGCAAACAAACAAAACCAGCCAGCACACACTTCAAGGTTCTTTTCATGACCTCAAGGCCCTCCTGGCCCAGCCTCTTGCTGTGTTATGACTTTCTTTCCTCCTGTTCACCCCTTTCTTTTCTCTGGGCTTCAGTCACCATAGTGTCATTGTTTCTGAGCCACATGACAGACAGGCTCATTGCTGCCTCTGGATCTCTGTACTGACTCTTCACTCTGATGGAAGGCCTTTTCTCCTAGTATCCACACAGCTCACTTCCTCACCTCATTCGGGCCTCTGCTGAAATGTCACCTTCTCCTGGGGAACCCGTCTATCTAAAGTCACTCACTATTCCATTTTCTATGCTTTCGCTTTGCTCTATATATTTTGTTTTGTTCTTGAGACAAGGTGTTGTTATGTAGCCCAGACTGGCCTAGAACTTGCCAAGTAGCCCAGTCTGTTTTGGAACTCAGCCTTCTGCCTTGCATCCCAGCATGTTCTGCTCTGTTTTCCCAAGTTTATAACAACATATATGCAGTCACCTATTGGGTGTATGATGTGACTTCTAGAATTGAGCTGCACAGTAACCCAGTTCTGCTTAGTTTACCTCTCAAAAATTTCTTCACCTATCTTCTCTCCATCCCCACAGTCTCCACATCAATTCAGTTGTGATCACTTGCTTGGACTACTTGGCATTCCTCCTACCCACCCCCACTGCTACAAGGGGATGGCCTTCCGGTTGACGGCTGTTCATAGCTGTTCTCTGCATAAAGCCGTTTTGTGAGGGACCCTGTCTTTGCGTATTAGACAAAATAAGCCTCTTTCCACAGCCTGCAAACCATTTCCAACCACATCTCCTACCTCTTCCTTCCTCTGTTCTCCCAGGAATATCATTTGTGTTTCTTTCTTGTATCCTGGACCACGCTCCTGCCTACTTTTGTGCCTTTTCCTGGCTCACAGGGGACTAAATATTTCCTCCTTTGGTGATGCTTCTCTTGCATTTTTTATGTTGTACTTGATTTTTTTTCCAGGGGAGAGGTTACAAGTATATGAATTCCTGAAGAGGAGAAGGCTGCGTCTTACTCACAGAGCAGCTCCTGTCACATAGTAAGTGGAGCTAGAGCTGTGGTACAGCGTGTTCAAAGAATAAGGAGTTATACATGTGGATACTATGAGGCACAGATGCACAAAAGCTTGGCACGCTGGGGAAATAGAGAAACCCAGTGTGTCTGCAGCTTGGTAAACATGAAAAAGTAGCAGGAGATGACTGGACAGACTTGGGTGAAATCACAGGAGTCTGGTTGGAAGATTTTAGGCAAGATAATACCAAGATCAAAATTCCTTTGAAATGTCATAGCAGATAACAAGTCTTGAGCAGGGATGGGGCAGTGGCTCTGAAGTTACAAGAACTGGCTTTTCTTCCAGATGACATGGGTTGGGTTTCCAGCACATATGATGACTCACAACCATCTGTAACTCCAGTCCCAGGGAACCTGATGCCCTCTTCTGGCCTGCATGGTCACCAGGCATGCAGGATGCACAGGTGTACAGACATACATGTGGGCAAAACACCCACATGCCAACACACATTTTTTTTTAATAGCATGGGTTTGATGCGGTGGTGTACATCTGTAATCCCCATACTCGGTAAATAAAGCAAGAGGATCAAGTGTTCAAGGTCATCTTTAACTACCTATCCAACTGAGCCACTGGAGACTGTCTCAAACAAACAAAACAAACAGATGGCGGTGGTGAGCTGGGTTTGGTGACTCGTGTCTGGAAATCTTAGCAGGTGGGGGGCTGACAGAATTGCTGAGTTTGAGGCATGTTTTACACAGCAAGTTCAAGGCCAGCGTCTCAAAACACGCTGTACACAGGGCCAGCAAGGCTGCTCAGCTGATAAAGGCACTTGCCAAGAAGCCTGACCACTTGATTTGGGTGGAAGGAGAGAACCAACTCCACCAAGTTGTTCTCAGACCTCCACACACACATACCACACATCCCACAAATAATAAATAAGTAATTAATTGGATCGAAAGGATATAAGCATGAATGGAGAGCCCAGAAGGGCATTTCATCAGTAGGCCCAGTAAGAGGTAAAGGTGGGCTAGGCTTAGCTGGGGATGGTAAGAAGCACATGGATTCAAGCTCATCTTACAGGTAAAAGGATAAGACAGAATAAACGAGGGTAAGGGAGACGCGTTTGCACAACTGAACGCCCGGTGGACTCACTTTCTGAAATGGATTTGACAGAGTGAGACTCAACAGGGTAACAACTAAGAGTTGAGACTTCAGATGCTCGAACATGCGACATGTAGAGAAGCATATCAAAAAGACATTGAACACAGGAGTGCAGATTGCAGAAGAGATGTCTGTCCTGGGGAAAAACTGTCTGTAAAACCCTAAGAGTTGACATGAGAGCCCAGGGTCTTGAAAAAGAGGAGTATGTCTGATGTGGAGAGTTGGGTTGGAGATAAGAACATAAAGCTGAAAAACTGTCCAACTTTGAAATGCCCCCAGATAAGGACAGAAGATGAAGAGGGAAAAAAAGGCTAGATATGAGGTGCTTGAAGATTGTCAGGGAGTGGGGGGAAAGAGGCCAGTAGTTTGGAAGATAATTACACTGGGAAGAGAGATGAGCCGGATGGATAAACGACAGAAAACTCAAAAGGCTTCTACAGAGACAGAAGGAGCAGTGAGGAGGAGGAGAACCTCCAGCCCTCCCTTAGCTATATTCTTGGTTTCAGAAAATTCGACTTCAAAGAGTGTCTTTGGGTTTTGCAGATTAAATAAACAAAAGAATCTACCCTTGCTTTTTCAGATAAAGTCAGTCTCATGTAGGTTTAAACAAGGCAGGAAATCTGGCAGAGTGAGGCCAACGTGGAGAAAGTGTGGTACAAGTAAGAGAAAAATAAGTAAAAGTGAGCTGGTCACGTGGCACACACCTTTAATCCCAGCACTCAGGAGGCAGAGGCAGGTGATCTCTGAGTTTGGGGCCAGCCTGGGCTACGGAGTGAGTTCCAGGACAGCCAAGACAGAAACCCTGTCAGGAAAAACTGAAAAAAAAATACATATATAAGTATTTGGTTGAGTGATTAATGTCTAAGCGACTAGAGGTTAGGTCAATAGAGGGAGGAAATAGAGCCAGAGAATGAATCCAGTTAGCTGGCTGACAGTTAATTGATCTTCCCTACGTGAGAATCCATGTAAAACCCCCGAGCATGGAGGCTTACAGGAGTTTCCTGGTAGGAAGTGCACCGGGAAAGTGGAGCATCCCAGCTCCACAGGGAGGGAGCTTGAGCACTGCACTCAAGACCCTCCCAGAGCTCCCTGTGTTATCACAAGGGGCATGCCTTCCTCAGTTCTGTGCGTCATTCTTGCAGCTTACTGAAGCTGACTCCCTCCTGGGAACCCCAAGTTCAGTAAACTAGTTCTCTTTCACACCCAGTTTTCCAGGGTTCAAGAGACTGGTGTCACCCACAAGGCCCCAGGATGGAGACAAGCCCTTGCTCACTGTGATTGATTCTGAAGTGAGCCTATGGCTTAAAGTGGGCTATTGGGGGCCCTACTCAGAATTCCATTTAAAGTGTTCATGGGCACGCTAGGGTCAGAGGTAAGCAGGAGTGGATGGTTTGGCTGGCCTATACAAGGTCCTAGGTTTGATCCCTAGCATGTCATGTAGGCCGACTGTATCCAGAGGGACAACAGGGCTTCAGATATAGCTCAGTGATCGATGACTAGTCCTGGGTTCATCCCTCAACATTGGGGCAGGGAGCATCATGTAAAGATGTAAACCCAGAGCAAGGTGGGCCACCGTGGGGAGGGTATCCTGGGAGATGAGGCCAGCACAGAGAAAAGCCAAGCAGAAAGAGAAAGATAAAAATAGAGAGACGGAGAAAGAGAAACAGGCAGAGAGCCACCCAGAAAGAAGGAGACCTGGGAGCTGATGGTGTGATCTGAGCCCTTCGAGACAGCCGTCACGAAAGCTCTTGGACGCTTTAGTTAGAGGAGGCAATCAGCTGCTTTCTTTGCTGAAGCTCATGTAAGAATTTTGATGAATTCACTTGGTTTTCTGGTTCAAGCAGATTTGAAGCGGCAATAGAGGAAAGGTTTTGTGTGGGGGAATGTGAATCATCAGTAAGTTCACTGATTTTTAAAATGTTTCAAACCCTGAACAATTAACTAAATAAAATGCAGTAATTTGCTATTTGGAGCTAACACCAAAAGTAGGCAGAAAAAAAAATTCTCTTTCTGTCTCTCTCTGTCTCTCTCTCTCTGTCTCTCTCTCTCTGTCTCTCTCTCTCTGTCTCTCCCTGTGTCTCTGTCTCTGTCTCTCTGTCTCTCTGTCTCTGTCTCTCTGTCTCTCTGTCTCTCTGTCTCTCTGTCTCTCTCTCTCTCTCTCTCTCTCTCTCTCTCTCTCTCTGTGTGTGTGTGTGTGTGTGTGTGTGTGTGTTTGGACAGAGTTTCTCTGTGTAGGCCTTGTTTTCCTGGAACTCATTCTGTAGACCAGACTGGCCTTGAACTCAGAGATCAGCTTGGCTCTGCCTCTCAAGTGATGGTAAATTAAAGGCAAAATCTCTTGCAAAACAAGAAAGAAAAGAAAGAAGTTTGTTTTCTTGGTCATGACTCCTTACAGCATAATATTTTACAGGGTAAGACAATGTTGCTGCTAATGTAATTTTTATTTATTATTGCTTTTGTGTGCATATGATGTGGGTGTGCACATACCACAGCGTGTATGTGGCAGCCAGAGGACAACCTTGTGGAGTCAGTTCTCTCCTTCCACATTTATGTGGGTTCCAGGGATTGAACTCAGGTCATCAGGCTTGCTTGGCAAGCGCTTTTCTGGCCCCCAGGATAATGTTCCTAACCCTAATAACATCTCCTATTTTTGTAACTGACCTCAGCATTCCCTCACACTTAACGCCGTCTTCGGTGTCCTCCCTCACTAAGCAGCTGGAAGGCCATTAGTGATGCTTCTGTTTTAATTCCCCGTAACACTAAAGCAAGGAGCTTTATTCAGATATATTTTACATGTCCAGCATTTATGCTCTTTAACTTAAAAACGAAATATTACTTAACGCGTTTGAGAGCAAGCATTGCGAGCCTGGCATGGCGGTACACGCTTATAACCCTGCCCTTGAGAGTGAAGACAGGAAGGAGGGTTGGCAATGCAAGACAACACTGTTCATGAGACCCATGTCCCCTGTCCCCCCACCCCCCAAAATCCAAAACATTAACAAAAATAAACTTTAAAAACACAGTACAAAACGTCCTCTGGCCACTGCTGGCCCTGCTGCTTTCTGAATGGTCACTGTCTCCCAAGCTAGTCCCCACCATGTTCATCTCTGACATGGCTGTTTGGAAGAGCTTCCAGACCTTAGGTCCAAGTCCAGCTCCCTGTGTGATTTCAGGAGTACTGTCTCTGGCTGAAGTGATCTCTCCCGAGTCTAAGATAGAGGGTCACAACTACTGTCTGACTCTTCCCCATCCCCTGTGGGTAGATTTCTTACTTTGGAGCCTCCTTGAGCCAGGACCTTGCTGGCCTTTTTGCCGGGAGAGTGTAGTGGAGGAGGGTGAATTTGGAAGAGGTGGGGCCTGGTGGCAATGAGAGAGTGATGGGCTTAGAGTAAGGGTTCTTGTGGAAAAGGGGGAGAGGGGAGAGTGTGAGTAAAGGAAGCTGCGGGTTGAAGGGTCAAATGATGCTATCACACTGCAAAATACCCAAACCTCGGTGCTTAAAATAGCACCGCGTATCAGAGGGCTGGCATGTAGAAATGCTGACACAGAAACATGACTGCATCCCTGACCTGCAGGCAGCGTGGCCTCCGAATCTTGCTAATTTCACTCAGAGACACATCTTCCCCCCCAGAGATTCTGCTTTCTGAATTACCCTTGGCCTCAACCTTGGCAGGCCCTGGCTGGCTCTGAGCTAGGAAGGAAAGTGGTTTGCTTAGCTGCTTTTGCACCCTGCAGCGGGATTAACATTGCAGACTCACTCAGAGCTGTTACACCCTAGGTTTTAGGCACAAGCTGTACACGTGTTGTGGTCTTTAACCTCCACAATAGCCATTCACAGTGGAGACTGTCATCTGCCCCATTCTGTAGATTAGAAAAACGCTTAGGAAAAAATCTTGAAAAGGAAACATGGCCACTGAGCGGCAGAACTGTCTAGTGACTAGACTCTAGTCAGAACACTTAGTCGGAGAACCAGCTTTGGTGCCCAGTCTTATGTTAAGTCACAGGTTCTGCTCAAAGCTTAAGCATAATGGGAGGCGGAGGGTCACGAATTTGAGGCCCATTTGGGCTATGTAGTAAGATTCTGTCTCAGAACAAAGGAACCAACCCAAGCCATGAGTAGTCAGTAAAATCCAGGCATTTCTCATTCAGGGCCTTTACCTTCAAGTGCCATTTAAACATTATTTCTTACCACTTGACTTTCATACATCTGATTTCCAGGGTAAATGAAAGTATTCGCTTATCTCATACTTTATGCTCTTGTTTACATAAAAATGCTTTCTCCGTCTCATTTCAGAAAACAATGAGATATTTAAATCATTGCTTCATACAATATCATCATGATTTTCATTACAATAAGGGGGCCCAGGAGCGGCTTGGTAGGTAAGGGCACTTGTTCAAGCCTGGAGAGTTGCACCCATGTGCTCACACCTCCTCACCTCCCCACATGCACAAATAATATAAAACTCTCAAAGGTTTTCATTGTATTGAGTGCCATTGATTTTCATTCTCATATAGATATTATTCTTAAACTATTTTTTGTTCTGAAATATGTATAAAGTTCAGGGCCTTTGGAATGTATTATTTTGTTTTGTTTATAAATTATTCATAAGTTCAAATCTTACAGAAATAGAATTCCAAATAATAAAAGATATTTTGTCCAAAGGAAGTCTTCTTTTCCTTATTATGAGACAAAGTCTCACTAAATGTGTGGTGTAGACCGACCTCAAATCATGATTTTCTTGCCTTTACCTCCCAAGTGCCGAAATTACAGGTGTCACTGTGGTCAGAGCCTGTATGGCCTCTAGGTTTCCAAAATTAAAAAAAGAGAAACTGATAGGCAGAAATTTCACAAGGGAGTCTCTCTCTCTCTCTCTCTCTCTCTCTCTCTCTCTCTCTCTCCCTCTGTAATTATATGTGCCTCTACTTCTAACAGGCAGGCATGAACTATCTGCTAGGCTATCTATTATGGGGGTAATTCAATAGGTTTAAATGAAAAGAAAATAAGCTTGGTGACGTATACCCATTCTACCAGCTGCTGGGGAGGCTGAGGTAGGAAGACCACTTCAGCCTAGAAGTTTAGCCACACGGACAGACTCTGTCTCAATAAGCAAACAAAACCACTGAGAGAATGACGTTTCCTTGAATGTGTTTGGCCATGTATGTAATAGTTACCTTACACGTTGTAATAGTTACTTTATATGATGCTGGAACAAAACTGAAAATCTTTGTTCTTCATACATAGCATTAGGAGAATGCAAAAGGCAAACTAAACATTGGGAGAAATATTGCACATTGTATATATGTACATATACATATGAGATACAGCTATACCTATCTAGACATATCTCAAAGGACTTACATCCAGAATATATAAAGAATTTTCATAGCTCCATGGAAAGGAACCACAGCCTGAATATTTAGAAAGGCAAAAATTTTGAGTAAAAGAATTCACCAAAGAAGATATTCAAGTGGAAAAAATAAATTAATTAAGGGATACTTAACATTATTAGCTACTAGGGAAATGCAAATGAAACTAGACAGCCACGTGCACTTTATGGTTAGAAAATGGTTAAAAGCTAAGGTAATGAATCCTACCGAGTTCTGGAGCGGATGGCTAGGGAGTACCTAGCCAGCAGTGTGAATGGAGGCAGTACCCATGGGAAGGCTTGGTTGTTTAACACAAAGTTAAGCTTACACGACATATGACCTAGAAATCCCATTTCTGAGTATTTGCCTTAGAGACATAGATTTACAGTCACACAAGAATACATAATGTCTACAGAGGTTCTACAAATAAGAACAAAGGATGTGGAAGCAACCCAAATGCGCTCTCTGCAGGTGAATGCATAAACAAGCCATGATGCACCATATTAAATATTGTGGAATACTGTTCAACAACAAAAGGATCACAGCGCTGATGTATTTGACAATGTGAATGAGTAACAAAAACACTATGTCGAGTGAAAGAAACCAGATACAAAAGGGTCAAACTATATAGTTTGATTTGAAATTTATTTCAATAGTTCATTTCAATAAAACTAGTGCTTTATCATTTCAAATGTATTTTTAATGAAAATATTTCACAAAGACGCTAAAAACCCATGCAATGCTGCCTGCATTGGATGCAGGTCTGGGCCACACTCCTCTGCACCTGGACCTTTCACATTGTCTTTAATGTTTACTGTGACCCCTGAATTATCTTCAAGATGAACACCTCATCTTTTCTATTTGATTTCATTGTCAAGTTACCATGGCTGAATGGTTCTTATGCTTAGCTCTGGTTTGCCCTTTCTCTCTTTCTTCCTTCCTTCCTTCCTTCCTTCCCTCCCTCCCTCCTTCCTTCCTTCCTACCCTCCTTCCTTCCTTCCTTCCTTCCCTCCCTCCTTCCTTCCTTCCCTCCTTCCTTCCTTCCTTCCTTCCTTCCCTCCCTCCTTCCTTCCTTCCTTCCTTCCTTCCTTCCTTCCTTCCTTCCTTCCCTCCTTCCTTCCTTCCTTCCTTCCTTCCCTCCTATCTTCCTTCCTTCCTTCCTTCCTTCCCTCCTTCCTTCCTTCCTTCCTTCCTTCCCTCCTACCTTCCTTCCTTCCTTCCTTCCCTCCTTCCTTCCTTCCTTCCTTCCTTCCTTCCTTCCCTCCCTCCCTCCCTCCCTCCCTCCCTCCCTCCCTCCCTTCTTTCTTTCTTTCTTTCTTCTTTTTTTTTTTTCAACAGGGTTTCTCTGGAGCTTTGGAGCCTGTTCTGGATCTCACTCTGTAGCCCAGGCTGGCGTGGAATCACAGAGATCCACCTGCCTCTGCCTCCTGAGTGCTGGGATTAAAGGCCTGCACCACCTCAGGCTGGCTTGTCTTTCTTAACTGTGGCCATCACCAGCAACAGGAAGTCTGTCCAGCCATCCCTAGATTCCCTTCACAGAGATGATAGGCACATTTTTGACTCCTGTCTTGTCCGCACAGGTATTGAAGTTCCTACAGAGAGACCCAGGGGAATCCAGAATTTTGCTTCAGAGGACCCACCACGCCCTCACTTCAACATCTGGAGCACCCAGAAAGAGTTAGAAGGGCACCAATTTCATTTTTTGATGATAGAACTCAGGATGAGGACTGTCTGGAGATTGACTGCAAACTCTTTGAAATGAATGGTACATATCATGATTATGATGGTGGACATGGGTACATACATTTGTTGAAAGTCGAAGTTGAAAATGTTCACATCTTCTTACCTAGCCAGATTAATTTTAAGTATATTGCCATGTTTATCAAACTGCTGCTAGAGACCCACTATGAATGAGCCATTAAAGGATAATAAATCATTATCTTGAAGGTAACGAGGCCCAGGTTTCTTACTCAAAGGCTTGATTAATTTTGTGCAGAATTTTGTGGGCTAGACAGATGGTTTAGTGGGTAAAGGCACATGCCACTGAGCCTGATGACCTGAGTTTTACTCTGAGGACCCACACAGTAGAAGCAGAGAAATAACTCCCAGCAGATTGTCCTCTGACTGCCATACATTTGATATGGCACAAATACACCCACACATGAGTGAATGTAAAAACGTTTAAAAAAAACCTTTACAATAGTACACTTTTGAAAAAAAAAAATTGAGGGGTTGAGGATTTAGCTCAGTGGTAGAGCTCTTGCCTAGCAAGTGCAAGGCCCTGGGTTGAATCCTCAGCTCAAAAAAAAAAAAAAAAAAAAAAAAAAAAAAAAAAAAAAAAAAAAATTGCAATAACTTTAGGATCCATTAAACCTAAATCCGCCACTAGGTAGCCAGAATTTCTTTTATTTATTTATTTATTTATTTATTTATTTATTTATTTATTTATTTATTTAGGTTTTTTGAGGCAGGGTTTCTCTGTAGCTTTGGAGCCTATCCTGGACTAGCTCTGTAGACTAGGCTGGCCTCGAACTCACAGAGATCCACCTGTCTCTGCTGGGATTACAGGCGTGCACAACCACCGCCCAGCTTCTTTCTTTTTTAAATTGAAATTCTTTCATTTATTTTACATGGAATTTCTTAATTAAATGGAATAGAAAATACGGGTTTCACAAAACCTTTGTTCTAGTTTACTTTTAAAATTGTATTTATAAGATGGGCTTTTAATTCCAGTATTTAGGAGGCAAAGCCAGGCAGATCTCTATGAATTCACAGTCAGTCTGATCTACAAAGTGAATTTCAGGACAGCCAGGGCAGTTACACAGAGAAATCCTGTCTCTAAAATAAGATAAAATAAAATGTTAAAATAAAATAAAATTGTAGCTGGGCAGTGGTGGCACATGCCTTTAATCCCAGCACTCAGGAGGCAGAGGCAGGTGAATCTCTGTGAGTTTGAGGCCAGCCTGGGCTACAGAGTGAGTTCCAGAAAAGGCATCAAAGCTACACAGAGAAACCATGTCTAAAAAAAAAGAAAGAAAGAAAGAAAGAAAGAAAGAAAGAAAGAAAGAAAGAAAGAAAAAGAAAAGAAAGGGGAAAAAATCCAAAACAATTGTATTTATTACTGGTCTGTGTGTCTGCTGTGGGAGTCTGTTGTCTCCTTTGGCTGTGGGGTCCAGGGATTAAACTTAGGTCATCATGCTTGCCTGGAAAGAGCTTTTACCCCCTTGAGCCATCTTGTCGGTCCTGTTTCAGTTTATACAATGGATCAGGCTGTAAACATCTATTTATAACCATGGTATGCATTTGGACGGACACACACACACACACACACACACATTGAAAACACAGTGCTATGTAAGAAACTTATATAAGAAAATAGATACACGTATAACAGCAGTGTTTTGTTCAAGTTTTATTTTGTTTTGTTGGTTTTTCGAGACAGGGTTTCTCTGTGTAGCCCTGCCTGTCCTGGCACTCACTTACTAGCCCAGGCTGGCCTCGAACTCACAGAGGTCCACCTGCCTCTGCCTCCCAAGTGCTGGGATTAAAGGTGTGTGCCACCACTGCCCAGCTAACAGCAATGTGTTTGGAGAGTGGACTTCTGGAAATAACCCAAACACTCATGAATATGAAAGTAGGGAAATATTCTGCACTATGATTGTGGTGGAATTCTCTACAGCTAAAATGAAAAACAAAAACAAACATAAAACTACATGTATCAAGTCAGAAAACAAAAGCAGGTCAAAGAACCATGATATTAATAGGGTAAAGTTTCAAATGATTTGAAAGAATTATGATGTAGCGTCTATGCACTGTTCCTAGATATAGTATAATTGGGGGATCCAGGCTGATAAACACAGGACAGAACAGCAATGGACCTGAGTCAAACAAGGCTGGTTAGTGGGCATTATAATACGCTTTGTTTCATATCTGTGTGGCTGGGCATTTACACCTCAGTCTTCACAGTGGCTTAGTAAAAATAAATGGAACAGACATGACTGTAGAAATGGGAACCTAAGATAGCAGAATAATTTTTAAAGATGCACTTATCCTTACTTTATGTGTATGAATGTTTGCCTGTGTGTATGTACGAGCACTCCCAGAGGCCAGATGAGGCAATGGATAGCCTAGAACTGGAATTGCAGTTCCAGGAACCAAGCCCTGGTCCTCTGAGAAAGCAATGTTCCTAACTGCGGAACCGCCTCATCTCTCCCGTCCCCATGATTTACTAAGGTCCTATCTGTGGACTCAGCAATTCCTTGTAGCCACAACAGAAGTTTCCTTCAAGGCCGGCCTTAGCTGCTCGTCCCGTCCACTCATGCCTAGGTTTGGGAAGGCTCTTATTCCATGGCTGGATTGTGTAAATAACAACAGAATGTTTGATTTAAAAGCATTGGCTTTGAAATGCTGAAATACTAGAAGAAGGGAGTAGAGGCATATCATAAAAGAATGACTTTGATGGATAAAAGTCAAGAGCAAAAGGAGGCTGGTTCCTCCTAGCTCCGCCCATTGATTCACTCTGAGTCTTCGGTTAAATGCTGTCTGTCACCTTTTACTATTTAGATTTCCACTTCTTGTGAACGTACTGTGTAGTACTCACGACCGCTTGCTTTCAGGTCCCACAGAACGCTTTTCAAAAATGAGGCCCATTCAAAGTCAATCAAAATGCAACTTTGCCTTAGTTTTCAATACAAACTCCAGTCTCTGCGCCCACAGATCCTTAGAGATTCATTCTCATTTAAATAGTGTTGGCTATTAAAAGGAGATCCAGTTCTTCCTTTTTAAAATTTGGTAACTTTGAAACTCATTAACATCTAAATGCCGTTTGTTGTTAAAAAGTAAAACTGTGTCTA
>NC_050448.1:84145904-84185904 GCF_903995425.1 Onychomys torridus | reverse complement strand
ATTTGAGTTTAGAAGAAAGAAATATAAGAAGAGCAATCTATAAGCAGTGTTCTGGTTTGTGCTTGGCAGGTTTTGTGAATGGGGGGAGGCTTTCCTAAGGGGACCCCCCCCCGAAGCAGAGCTCAGCAACTGGGGGGGCTAGATGCTATGGGTAGTTATGTGTGTTCCCCTCTCAAGCAGAGTTCTTTAAATATTTCTCCACCTTGTATTTGGCAAGACAAAAAAACCAATCCACAGTGTGTGTTCAATGCAAATGTCCCTCACGCGTTTGCTGGCTAAAGACATCTTCCAGTCTGAAGCCACTCACTTCAGTTTGCTTTTACAATTTTATAGACAGACGCTATCACAGAAAATCCTTAAAGGTTTCCAATGTGAATAATAAAATAACTGGGCCCCCTGAGCAGAGTAGTTCTCGGCTTTGGGATTGTTCCTGTGGGTATCTGGACTTGGCCTTTAAGCAGTGGCCATGGGTCCTGTCTGCAAGGCTCCCCTGGCAGAGGTCAGAGGTCAGTTTGCACTGGGGACATTGTTATTCAAGTCTCCCTGAGGGGTACTCCTCTGACACCCTCAGGGGCAGTTTGTCTCCAGTCGTGTAAGGAACCCTGAATGAAGGGCACAACATTCCAGGCACATTCTAGAACGTGCACAGTATTCCTTGCAGTCAGACGCCCCGAGCTGCTGGCTTGCCCCTCATCTGGCCCTGGCCACTGTCCTCCAGAGGGATTCTTGCTGCTTGCTCACCAGGTCCTGCTTCCCTGGGCGCCCAGTCAGATCTTCCTCGTGTCATTCCTCACCTCCCCAGGGACTCGCATGCTCTCTGGGTGCCCTGGCTACCAGGCATAGCCCTAATCACAGTGACTGGAGCAAGATGCATGGCTCCATCTTGTAGTAGAAGCCCAGGCATCTGCAGATGGACTTCTCACTGCTCCCCACACCTTAGTGTGCCCTCCACACCCCCAAACTGTGTCCTCTTCCCTAGAATTCTAGCAACCAAGCAGCTATGGCAGGCCCGTAAGATGTGTGTAACTGCTGTCAATGAGCTAGACCTCAAAGGACTCTGAGGCTCTGCAGGGCATGGGAACCTTCTGCCAGGCTTAGCTGGCTCCTTCTTGAAATGACCTGGTGACTGGGTGGGTATTGCTGTTCCTTTATTGCTCCTTAACATCAGGGTCATTGCCTCTGTAGCCCTTAGGAACTGGTCTACTCCATCCTGTCTCAAGAGAGAGGGGAAAGGATCTACCTTCATCACATTCTGGCCTTGGTATCTTAGAATTTTCCACTCCAGGCACCCTCGTCTGCCCAGGGTGACTGATCATTGGTCCTAGCCCTTGGGTGTTGAACTGGGCTCAGTCAATGCAGAGTCAGGGGACTCGGGGAAGAACAGCAAGAGGGTAAAGATTCTTTGACCCTTACTCAGCCAGGCAGTGTCCACAGACAAAGGTCTCAGCTGCTTTCAGACTGCTTCTACCACACTTCTCTCACGGGTACCAACCACCACTCCCTTCGCTTGTTCCTCATCCTTGGAGCACGCAGAACCTCTGCCAACTGCAGGGCATGCTGCCTCTGCCCCTGAATGCCTGCTTCTCCTAGTACCCTAAGATTCCCTGGCACATGGCCTCTCTAAGTCCTTATTTAACCTTCAGTTAGCCTACCTTGAGTGGCTCATCTGGTGTTCTCAGGTCCCTCACTGACAACCTTGCTTTGGCATATTGATATAGTCTGCTTTGCTGTATTTCTGTTCTTGGTTGTTCTATGAACCTTCCTATTGACTTTTCCTTTTCCTATTTGGGGTTGAGATATTTGCTGAATCTCCCACCATCTTGAGTGTTTCGGGTCTAGTCTTTTAAAGTAAAAATACACCCATCCTCCCTCCCCTTCCTCCATGTGTCCTGTCCTTCATTCTCTCTCCCCTGACGTCCTTCCCCCTGGCCAGTGGTGCATATAAACACTGGAGTTGGACCGCCTTGGCAACTCCCAGGTCATCTACCTACTGATGTTGTGATACAGACCCTTGTACTTACATTTTCACAACTGGAAGATAGAGCTAGTGATGTGGACTGTCACAACAATTAGGCAGCATCTCAAGGCTCCATTTTTACCTTCCCATGTCTTAACTCAGGTTTCAAAAGACTCACTTTCTTGCCTTTCTACCTGATCTCTGTCTTTACACATGGTCCTGAAGCAACCTTGTAAGTTCTGATCATTAAAGAGGGAAGAGGGGAGAGGGGAGAGGGGAGAGGGGAGAGGGGAGAGGGGAGAGGGAAGAGGAGAGAGGGGAGAGGAGAGAAGAGGAGCATGCTCCAACCCCAGCAGCCCTGCTGGCCCCAGGACACTCTCTGCTCTTGTCAGGCATGACTGATTTCTGTGGCCCAAAGCTCAAAATAGAAGTTTTGAAGTTAATTTCTATGTAACTAGACAAAGTAAAATATTCCTGGAGTCTACAGGCAAAATACTCATGGGGGAACCCACCCCACTTTTTTCCCTGGGTACTCATGAGTAGGGAGAAGTGAGAAATATTTAGATAGAAATATAGAGAGGAAAGAGACAGACAGAAACACAGAACAGCCTCGGGGAGGGGGGCTGGATCAAAACTCACCAGCCCCTTCTGTCTCCTCTAAAGGGCTTTTATAGGAATGCCAAGGGGTTGAGCAAAAGACCTCCGCCTAGCACAGCCAAGTGCAGACCATCCCAAACACCTGGTGACCATGCACGTGGTCAATCCATCCCCTTATGCAGCTCTGTTGTGTAAAACAAGCTCGGATCTCTTTGTGGGCCTCGACAAATACTCATAGTAATTTGACATTCTGAAAATGTACAGGTCTTGGGTTAGCCTACACTGAGAAGCTTCAGAGGCCTCCATCCTAGCAAATAACCCAAGAATGATAAAAAAAGGTGTCTTTCCCTCAGCAGTGGACAACTTGGATTGTGTCTGAAAGTGATGTCCTCAAAATCTATTACATCCCCAAATCAATACTCCTTATATTGATGATAATTAGAGTCAATGCAGAGTCCCCACCTGGAGAAGCACACCTGCATGCAGAGCAGGTTTTGGAAACATCATCTTTGCTTGTCTTTACAACCTAGTAAGAAGTGAGAGAGTAGGAATATCATTTTTTTTTTTAATTTTTGATTTCCCACAGTGTAACTTCCAAAGCTCTGGCCTGGTCCCAAGAGCCCTGGAGTCCTCTGAGCAATGCAGTTCTTGTCCCCTGAGTGAGACAGGTTTCACTGTTTCCAACCTGAGCCTCAGACTCCTGTTGCAGAGATGAATGTTTCCACATTCACCAGCCTCCCTCTGACTCTGAAATGTCATAACCACTTAGTGCTAATTCCATTGGTGAGGATGTGTTATTAAGGTTAGGAACAGTTCACCTTTTTAATAGAACAGATGAATGAGGTTAATAAGAATAGTTAATTTTAAAAGATATTGATTCTGAGTAGGCATTTTGCTATGAATTAAATTATGGGGAGTGATAATTATGTCACTCCAGGACCTGAAATATGTTCACTTGCTGCATGCACCAAGTGAGGGGCAGTTTCTTTAAAGTCAGCTCGACAGCCCTACCTGGTGGCGAGGATAGCTCACTTCCTAAGTGTATGAAGGAGACAAATTCAGGCACACTCTCGTGTGGCATTATGGGTCTTTTGTCTTTGTCAATTTAGTGCCTCTGCAACGGGTAAGAAATGTACATTATAAAATGTGTCCCTACTATTACCCCCTACTGTGTGCTCTAACTACACAATCGCTCTTGGACTATATAAGATCTCCCTTGCAAACTGGCATGCTATACCACTCAGAAAACACCACTCTGCAAACAGCTCAGGGGACAGAGGATCTGAACTGGGGTGTGGCAGGACAGTAGAGCTGGGGATTACTTATGGTACATACTTGTCCCCTTGGCAATGAACATTCTGTCCCACCAGACAGAGCAACCCTGTCTGTCTCATCCACTTAAATCCCCACTCTGTCAAGGATTGTCTTTACTTTGAAACTCCCCTGAAATAGCTTTGTTGTGGCACCCAGAGGATCTTAGGGGTAGGGGAGAGAATGGCAGCTTGGAGGAATAGAGAGAAAGAGTCTATGAGCACCAAGTGGGGTCGAGGCGGGCCAGAAGGGCTGAGGCGGGCGGAGGTGGGGCCGTGCGGGGCCGAGCTGGGCGGAGGCGGGGCCGAGGCGGGCCGAGAAGGGCGTGTGGGACCGAGGAGTGGCCAAGGCATGCCGAGTGGGGACATTCGGAACCGAGTGTGTCCGAGCCGAGGCGGGGCCGAGGCGTGCTGAGCCGGACCGATGCGAGGCGGAGTTGGGGCCGTGCCAGGAGGAGGCGGGGCCGAGGCATGCCGAGCAGGGCCTTGTGGAACCTAGGCGGGCTGAGCGGGGCCGAGGCGGAGCCGAGTTGGGCCGAGCGGGGCCGAGGCATGCTGAGCAGGGCCGAGGCGGGGCCGAGCTTGGCTGAGGTGGGGCTGAGCGGGGCTGAGGCGGGCCGAGTTGGGCCGAGGCGGGGCCGAGCGAGGCCGAGGCGGGGCCGAGTTGGGCCGAGCGGGGCCGAGCTGGGCTGAGGCGGGGCCGAGCGGGGCCGAAGCGGGGCCGAGTTGGGCCGAGCGGGGCCGAGGCATGCTGAGCGGGGCCGAGGCGGGGCCGAACCGGGCCGAGGCGGGGCCGAGGCGGGGCCGAGCGGAGCCATTCGGGACCGAGCGTGGCGGGGGTGGGGCCGAGGCGGGGCCGAGCGGGGCCGAGGCGGGGCCGAGTTGGGCCGAGGCGGGGCCGAGCGGGGCCGAGGCGGGGCCGAGCGGGGCCGAGTCGGGGCGGAGGCGGGCCGAGGCGGGGCCGAGGCGGGGCCGAACCGGGCCGAGGCGGGGCCGAGCGGGGCCGAGGGGGGCCGAGGCGGGGCCGAGTGGGGCCATTCGGGACCGAGCGTGGCGGGGGTGGGGCCGAGGCGGGGCCTTGTGGGGCGGATGTGGGGCCGAGCGGGGCTGAGGCGGGGCCGAGGCGGGCGGAGGCGGGGCCGAGGCGGGCGGAGGCGGGGCCGAGGCGGGCGGAGGCGGGGCCGAGGCGGGCGGAGGCGGGGCCGAGGCGGGCGGAGGCGGGGCCGAGGCGGGCGGAGGCGGGGCCGAGGCGGGCGGATGGGGGCGCGGAAGGCGGGCCGAGCGGGCTAAGCAGGCCGAATTGGGGCCGTGTGGGACCGAGGCGGGTCAAGGACACCACTACAACGTCTTACTCCCAAATCTTTATTGGTAAATAGATCAAGTTAGATAAAAACAACAATGTCTCCCAAAGGGAGTGGCATTAATGGGAGGTGTGGCCTTGTTGGAGGAAGTACGTCACTGTGGTGGCATGCTCTGAGGGTTCATGTATGCTCAAGCCACGCCCAGTGAGACAGACTACTTCCTATTGCCTGCTGATCAAGAGGTAGGACTCTCAGCTCCAGCACCATGTCTGTCTGCACACCACCATGTTGCAGCACGGTGATAATGGACTAAACCCCAGTTAAATGTTTCCTTACAAGAATTGCCTAGGTCATGTTGTCTCTTCACAGCAATAAAAACCCTAAGACAGGAAGGTTTGGAGAAAGGAAAAGGATGTAATACATTATAATCTCAAAAATATAGAGAAAAAACTCTAGAGACATCTGCATTTGATGGTTAATCAAATACAAACCTGAACATGGTTTGGATGTGGTCACGATATTTATTTATAATATGTTTCACATATATTAACAATAGAGGATGACATTTGTTCATACACCGAGTATACTGTGCTCTGGTATTTCTGTGGAGTTGGAGAATACTGTCAGGGTTTTCCTAATCTCTTTGGTCTTGGAAAGCTTGGGCAGGCTTTCTCAGACAAAATGTCTTGTGACCACAGCTTCAGCACTTGCATTTCAGAAAGAAGTAACACAAGGTGGACTCGTGGATGCTTTCACAAGGACTATGGTAAAGCCATTAAGCTGATTAACACCATGGAAAGATTGACTTTGGACTACAAACTGCTTAAGACAATTTTGAGATGGCTAGCTGAGATGATCTAGCCTGACAGACTACTTGAACAAGGACTTGAAACAAGCCTTGCACTTTCTCATTAGGCAGCGGCTGGACAAATGATACAGGACTTGACAATTAACCCAAAAATAGAGTTTTTGTTTAAAAAAGAAAAAGGAGAATATAGATATCAGTTAATCACTGAATCTACCCTGAGAAAAAAGATAAAGAAATAATAGGATAAATGGTAGATCATTGAATCTACACTAAAAAGAAAAAGAGAAAGATATAAAAATGACAAAAGGTAAGTTATTGAAACTTTTATGAAAAGAAAAAAGAGAATATGAATATGATAAGAAAAAAAGATCAAGTTTTGAATCTACATTTAAAAAGGAACTACTTGTTTTAAATAGGATAAGTAATGAAAATTTTTTTGTCTGAGTTTATCAAATGTTACTGGATTGGACATTGTTATATATAATGTAGTTTTTCGCCTGAATCTGTCAAATGTTAATGGACTAGACATCATTAATGTAATCTTGACTGTGTATATTATATATACTTATTGGATATGATTTGATACTGGGTATATCAATCACACTTCAGGCCAGGCCTCATGCTCAGGAATAGTGGCCAACACAAAACAATTTCCATTTTGTGCCTTTTGAAACTTAGAGAATTCTTTATTAGTTTCACTAATAAAACCCAGGTAGATTAGACCTTACATATTTAATATCATGTGTTACCCTGTATAAATGGAAAAAAATCAAATTTAATGTTTCTATACCAACATGGCTGTTAATTTTAATACAATGCCAACTCAGCATGGTAAACTGGGGTACTTTTTTTCTAAAGTTGTCAGCACACAGATAAAGTTTCAAAAAATTAAAATTGTTTACAAATATATGCTAATAATTTTATAAAAAGTCTAATAATAGCAGTATTTTATGCATCAGTAGCAGCAAGTTTTTAAGGTTCAGCCATCATTTTAAGAAGGTTTTAGAGATGTCAGCATACTCTTTTACGTTTTTCTAAGTGAGAAAAAGAACAGGAGGTTGGATGGTTGAGAAGGAGGATCTGGAAAGAGTTAGAGAAGTAGAAAGAATATGAACAAAACATATTGTGTGGAAAATTAAAAAAATTAGAAGTAGAAAAGATGATACTACAATTATTTAAAAAGTTTCTAAAGAAATGTAATTTTTTGTTTTTCCAGACTTTCCTGGAAAACAAGGAAATGTTATTATTTCCTTACGGAGTCCAGCTAGACATTTCAGCTGTGTCTCTTTCAGTACTCTAAGAAAGAGCATTAGCATGGGGCCAGACTTGACCCTAGTTAAAGTATATCAGAATCTTACTTTCTTACTTCCTCACCATCCTAACACCTGAACCTTCTACTCTTCTTTGCCTGTCATGCTTCAGGCTGTCGCCTCCCACACACTCCTCAGGGCCCTTTGAAGCTCAGCATATTCACGCAGTGATTCTTCTAAGCTGTACATACTTTTTTGTTCGCCACAGAAATATTCTTTTTAAAAGGTAATGTTTTTATTAATTCTTTGAGAGTTCCATACAATGTATTTTGATCATATTCACCTTCTTATATTAGCTACTGAGTCCATTTAGTCTTGATCATATGACAATATTCTTAGGGCTGACCACTTGGTATTGGATAACTGATTAGGAGGTTCATCCCTTGGGAAGGGTGATTCTTCCTGTCCCAGCATTCACTAATTACCTGTAACTCTTCATCTAGGCAAGAGGCCTTGGGAGATTCACCCCATTCTCACTGGCATATCAACTGGTGGAGTCAATGTTTAGTTTTTTTTTTTTTATTTAACATTTTATTTTTTTAAAAAAATACTTATTTATATTTTACTTGCTTGAGTGTTTTACCTGCATGCATCTAAGTATACTGCATCATGGCTTCCTAGTACTATTGGAAGCCAGAGATGGGTGGTGGGTCCCCTGGAACTGGAGTTATGGACAGTAACCGTAAACTACCAAGTGGATCCTGGGGACTAAAGCTAGTCCTCCACAAGAGCAGCAAGTGCTCTTAACGTCCAAGATAGCTCTCCAGTCCCCATTGCTGAGGTCTTGTTTAGGCTACCATATTGTTGAGGGTTCACGGTGCAGCTTCCTATCCTATACACACGACACAAACCTTGCAGCAGATGTCCTGGTCCGCTGGCTCTTAGAGTCTTTCCAGCCCTTCTTCTGAGATGTTTCCTGAGGCTGAGGTGTAGGTGCTTGTATTGTAGATGTACCGACTGGAACTGAGTACCTCATGGTCAATTGTTCTTTGCATTTTGACCAGGTGTGGCTTTTTGTAATGGTTTTGGTCTGGTGATAATAAGAAGGTTCTTGGATGATGTTAGAGAGCTACACTTAAATGTGAGTATAATATTGAGAATGTGGTTAGAGGTTATACTAGCATAGGAAAGTAGCAACAGTAGGTTCTCCTTTAGGTTCTGTGGCCTCCCCAGCCATGATGAGTTGGTTAACTTTATAGGGCAGGCCGAGTGTGGTGTAACTATATATATGTATATGTAATATTATGTCAACATAAAATAGTATGATTACCTATGGCTTTTCCAAACATCATTAGTGTTAGAAATATTCTTGTTTATACTTGTCAGTGTTTAGTTGAAGGCACAAAGGCTCAATTATCAGCAGGAAGTCTCAAAAATTTCAGGTTTCTATGGGACTTTTATTTCCTCAAATGCAATAACATATGCATTTGCCCTCTAGTTACTCCAGGGGCTTTGGTCTGACATATTACTTGGCATGAATTATCTATTATACACTAGAATCAAGGAGATGACTGGGCATACACCTTTTGGTCCATAATTTATCACCTCTTGTTTGTGTAGAAAGCATGAAGCAATGCACAATGTGTCCAGACGCCAAATCTCAAGTTATGAGGTTTGGAGCAGAACAACAATCATGAAACGTATTTTCCTACCAGGACATGTCTCCCCTCACTCCACTCTGTGTATTTTCCTGGATTTCTTGCCACTTTCTGTTCTGGATTCCAGTTGTTTAGAGCAGGGGCAGGAAGGGTGGGCAGGCCACATCTGACCAGCCTCTGTTTTTGAAACAAAGTTTATGTAACCCCAGCCCTGCTCATTTGTTTACATAGGGCTTATAGATGCTTTTGGTTTACACCAGACTGTTGAGGAGTTAAGTCAGAGACCCCAAACCTCACAAAACAGGAAACAGGGTCTCAGATCTAGATCATTTACTATTCATAGCCTAGAGGCAGGGTGAAAACACATGAGGAGAGAAAAAAGGTATTTTATTTGTACCCTTTTGAGTTTCCACAGTCTAGGCCCTGAGGATATTTAGGATTGAAAATGTGTTATGATGAAAAAGTCAGGACTTTGAATCCTGTGCCCGCATTCCCAAGTACAGAGGAATAATTTTCCCCAGTTAAAGTGATTACAGAAGTAGTAAGAATGGCTGCCAGGAAAATCCATATTTACTTTTGCTAATAACCTCATATTTACTGTTTGTTGAGTGCTTATTATGTGATGAGTGTCCTACTTAGCATTTGTCGTGGTGTTGTATTATAGATAATATGTAACTGACAATTTACATATTGGCCAACTTACAAATATGCCCATTCCATGTAAAGCAGAAATTTTGATGTCAATATTCATTTTTAAACTGAGTTATGGTGAATATAGAACATAATTATGGCTGCTCAGTTTGGATGTGAAGATTTATTTTACAGAGCCAGCCTAGTGATTTTGGGAAATCATTAACCTGTTTTGAGTATAAATGCCTGATCCTCTAAAATGGAAATACAACTGCTTTGTTTTCTTTATAGATTGCTAATGAGTCTGAGATATAATTAAAAATATAAAACTGTAGATAAATCCATAGATATTAAAGAATATTATACATTAAATATTTTCACATAAATTTAGCATTTTGTAAACTGCTAGTTATATCTGGAACACCTCTTTTCTGAAACTATATAATGGAATGTAAAGGCTCAGTAGTAAGGACCTGGTTTTATTTTTATTGTTTGTATATTTTTGTTCAAGTTATTTGCTCTCTAATCACCTGTTTTCTGCATATAAAACAGGAGCAGTGAAGCTGGTGCCTCCCAAGCAATGTTGTCATCAGAATTAAATAAATGAATAAGTGGAATGTGTAAAGCATTGCAGTCTTTCTTTTTCCTTCCTTCCTTCCTTCCTTCCTTCCTTCCTTCCTTCCTTCCTTCCTTCCTTCCTTCCTTCCTTTTTTTATTTACATGGTCAAGCTGGAACAGGGATGGAGTGGGAAAGCAATGAAGGAGATACCATGGTAGAGGGAGACATCATGGGAATAGGGAGAAACTGGGTGCTTGGAGTTCCCAGGAATCCCCAAGGACTACTAGAAATAGTGGAGGGGGTGCCTGAACTGAACTGCCTTACCTCAGTGATCAGATTGGTGAATACCATAACTGTCATCAGAGAGCTTTTCTCTAGTGACTGATGGAAGCAGATACAGAGATCCATAGCCAAACACCAGGCAGAGCTCCAGAAGTCCAGTTAAAGAGAGAGAAGAGGGGTTCTATGAGCAAGTGCATCAGGATCATTGTGGGGAAACCTGCAGAGACAACCAAACCAAACTAGTGGAAACTCATGAAAGTTGGATCAATGGCTGTGGAGCCTGTATGGGACTGGACTAGGCCCTCTGCATGGTCATACAGTTGTGTAGCCTGATCTGCTTAGGGGGGGGGTGCCCTGGAGGTAGGATCAAAATCTATTGCTGGTGCATGAGTGGGCTTTTTGGAGCCCGCTACCTATGATGGGACACTGCCTGCAGCCTTGAGGCAGGGGGAAGGGCTTGGACTTGCCTCTACTGGATATGCCTCCCTATCAGAAATGGGGGGTGACTTAGGAGGGGGATGATGGGGGGGTGGGAGGAGGGAAGAGGGGGATCTTTGATTGGTGTGTAAAATGAATGAAAAATTTTTCTTAATTAAAAAAAGAATTTTAAAATTTATTTTACATACCAACCACAGATCCCCTTCTCATTCCACCTCCCACCCACCCCAGTTCCCAACCCCCCAAGCTCCCCCATCCCTCCTCCCAAAGGGAAAGGCCTCCTATGGGGAGTCAGCAAAGCCTGGTACATTCAGTTGAGGCAGGACCAAGCCCCTCCCCTGTGCCTCAAGGCTGAGCAAGGTGTCCCACCATAGGTTGTGGGCTCCCAAAAGCCAGCTCAAGGCATTGCAGTCTTAACATTGACTATCAGACTCAAGGCTTCACTCTTCTTTTCTGTCCCCACAATACTTCAGACGTTTACCTCCCACATACGCTCCGCTCCAGCATGTGCTCAGTGCACTTCACAATGAGAGGACCTTTCTCAGAGCGGGCTCTGTAAACTAAATGTATTGATCCCCAGGTTCAAATGTTTCCACATTCTTTGGCTCAATTCTGCTTGTATGCTCATATTGTTTTATCTTATGCAAAAGTGTATGGTTACCTTTCCATTGTAGTTTGAATATGAAAGAAAGTTATTTAAGAAGCAACCTTTTTTATATTAGGAAAAATTTGTGAAACCTATATGAAAGTAATGGGGTATCATCTATTTGTTCAAGAAATGATTTTGAGATGGATGCTCGGGTAGGTACTCAGAGCATAGAAACAACAAGCTGGTCAGAGCCCAGGTGATTCTATCACAAGCTCTAGATGCTGGACATGGAGATGCAGACTCTGGTGTTTGCCCTGCTGAGTTTGAGTCTGCTCTTCCCTTAATATTCCCTCATTCATTCATTTCGAAATAGTAATTTGCAGTCCATGCCATTGTATATTTACAAGTATATAACTTGGTTTTTATTTTACAAGGCTTCACAGTTATGAGATGGCATTTAACAATGTTAGAACTGTTAGGACTTTGGGCACTCTTTACTATGATGATGATGATGATGATGATGATGATGATGATGATGATGATGTGTTTTAATTTTATACATCAGCCATGGGTTCCCCTGTCCTCCCCCCTCCTGCCACCACCCCCACCTTCCCCCAGCCCCTCCCCTCCATTCCCATGTCCTCCAGGACCAAGACACCCCTGGGGACTCATTTAAACCTGGTGGATTCAGTACAGGCAGGCCCAGTCCCCTCCTTCCAGGCTGAGCGTGTGTCCCTGTGTAAGCCCAAAGTTACAAACAGCCAGCTCATGCACTAAGGACAGGTCCAGGTCCCACTGTCTAGGTGCCTCCCAACTCGTTTCATTAATCCTTTGTATTGTTCTCTTTATTTCTATTTTATTGATTTCAGCTCTCAATTTGATAATTTCCTGGCATCTGTTCCTCCTGGGAGACTTTGCTTCTTCCTGTTCAAGGGCTTTCAGGTGTGCTGTCAAGTCACTAGCGTGAGATTTCTCCAGCTTCTTTATGTGGGCATTCAGTGCTATGAATTTCCCTCTTAGCACTGCTTTCATAGTGTCCCATAAGTTTGGGTATGTAGTGTATTCATTTTCATTGATCTCTAGGAAGTCTTTAATTTCTTTCTTTATTTCTTCCTTAACCCATTGGTGATTCGGTTGAGCATTATTCAGTTTCCATGACATTGTAGGATTTCTGTAGTTTTTTCTGTTGTTGAAATCTAACTTTAAACCATGGTGGTCTGATAGAACACAGGAGGTTATTCCAATTGTTTTGTATCTGTTGAGATTTGCTTTGTGGCCAAGTATGTGGTCGATTTTAGAGAAGGTTCCATGGGGTACTGAGAAGAAGGTATATTCTTTTTTGTTTGGGTGGAATGTTCTGTACATATCGATTAAGTCCATTTGAGCCATAAAATCAGTTAAATCCATTATGTCTCTGTTAAGTTTCAATTTGGCCGATCTGTCCAGAGTTGAAAGTGGGGTGTTGAAGTCTCCCACTATTAATGTGTGGGGTTTTATATGTGATTTAAGCTTTAGTAATGTTTCTTTTACATATGTGGGTGCCCTTGTGTTTGGGGCATAAATGTTCAGAATTGAGACTTCATCTTGGTGGATCTTTCCTGTGATGAGTATGTAATGTCCTTCATCATTTCTTTTGATTGATTTTAGTTTGAAGTCTATTTTGCTGGATATTAGGATGGCTACACCAGCTTGCTTCTTAAGACCATTTGATTGGAAAGTCTTTTCCCAGCCTTTTATTCTTAGGAGGTGTCTGTCTCTGAATTTGACATGTGTTTCTTGTATGCAGCAGAAAGATGGGTCCTGTTTTCGTATCCATTCTGTTAGTTTGTGTCTTTTTATAAGTGAATTAAGTCCATTGATATTAAGAGATATTAATGACCAGTGATTGTTCGTTCCTGTTGTTATTTTTATTTTTTGGTGGTAGTGTGTGTGTGTACTTCTCTTCTTTGGGGTTTACTGCTGTGGTGTTATCTATTGCCTGTGTTTTCATGGGTGTATCTGCCTTCCTAGGTTGGAATTTTCCTTCTAGTGGTTTCTGTAGGGCTGGGTTTGTGGATAAGTATTGTTTAAATCTGGTTTTGTCTTGGAATGTCTTGTTCACTCCATCTATGATGATTGGAAGTTTTGCTGGGTATATTAGTCTAGGCTGGCATCCATGGTCTCTTAGTGTCTGCATTATATCTGTCCAGGTCCTTCTGGCTTTCAAAGTCTCCATTGAGAAATTGGGTGTTATTCTGATGGGTTTGCCTTTATAAGTCACTTGGCCTTTTTCCTTTGCTGCCCTTAATATTCTTTCTTTATTCTGTACATTTAGTTGTTTAATTATTATGTGGCGAGGGGACTTTTTTTTGGGGGGGGGGTCTAGTCTGTTTGGTGTTCTATAGGCTTCTTGTATCTTCATAGGCATTACCTTCTTTAAGGTAGGAAAGTTTTCTTCTCTGATCTTGTTAAATATATTTTCTGTGCCTTTGAGTTGGTATTCTTCTCCTTCCTCTATCCCAATTATTCATAGGTTTGGTCTTTTCATGGTGTCCCAAATTTCTTGGACATTTTGGGTCATGACTTTTTTGGTTTTAGTGTTTTCTTTGACTGATGAATCTATTTCTTCTACCATATCTTCAACACCAGAGATCTCTCTTCCATCTCTTGCATTCTGTTGGTTATACTTGCTTCTGAAGTTCCTGTTTGTTTACTCAGATTTTCTATTTCCAGCATTCCTTCTGCTATCGTCTTCTTCATTTTTTCTATTTCCCTCTTCAGGTCTTGGACTGTTTTCCTTGCTTTTTCATGATTTTCTTTCAAGGACTTTTGTTTTCTTCTGCTTTAATTGTCCTTTCCTCTATTTTTTTTATAGCGTTCTTCCCATTTTTTGTTAGTCTGTTCCTCTACTTTATTTTTGATTTCTTCTATATAAGGCTCTAGCTTCTTCATGATGTTACTTATAAGGTTGTTTTTTCCTTCTTCTCCTTCTTCTCCTTCTTCTCCTCCTCCTTCTCCTCCTCCTCCTCCTCCTCCTCCTCCTCCTCTTTCTTCTTCTTCTTCTTCTTCTTCTTCTTCTTCTTCTTCTTCTTCGTCTTCGTCTTCGTCTTCGTCTTCGTCTTCGTCTTCTTCGTCTTCTTCCATTCTGTAATGTTCAGGTCTAGCTATTGGAGAAGGGCTAGGTTCTGGTGATGCTGTATTGCTCTTTATTGTGTTGTATGTACTTCTGCCTTGACATCTGCCCATCTCCTCTTGGTCTTATCAGTGTACTTGGTCCAGATAGAGCTGACAGATTTAGGGAGCCTCTCTGTGGTCCAGATGGAAGCTCTGGGCCAGATGGGAGCGCTGGTCCAGATGAGAGTGCTGGCCAGATGGGAGCTGGGGTGCTGGACTCTGAGTCTCAGGAAGTCCCTGGGGTCTCCTTATTTTGTCCAGATGGGAGCTTCTCTTGTCCAGATGGGAGTTCCTCTGGTCTCTGGTACAGATGGGAGTTCCAGGGCAGGATAGAAGCTGGGGTCTGGTCTCTGATTCTCAGGAAGTGGCTGGGGTCTCCAGCAGATGGGTGTGGGGGCAGGGTGTGGAGACTGCAGTGTCTGCCTGCAGTCTTGGAAAAGGGAAGCCTTCCTGCATGGCCTGCCGATTGGCAGGAAACTGGGGCCAAGTTGGGCAGGTCCTTCCAGGATGGCCTGTGTCCAGCGGTGGGACCCAGGGGCTGTTGCTTCTCTGGCTATAACCCCAGGTACTCACCTGGGGCACTCTTATAGATTATTTAGAGCATTTGCCTTATGAGATGACCATAGACCTTTAGTGACCAGAGATGGAACATTATGGTTTAAAAGTGATGTGTCTGTGTATCATGTTAGTAAGGGATAGACTTTGGATAATTAATTTTCATTGTCATTTTAATGGACTTTTGAATCACTTAGGAGATAGACCTCTGGATTTGTCTTTGAGGGCATTTCCAGAGAGATTAACTGAGAAGGCTTAAAGGCTTACCCTGAATGTATACCCTGAATGTAGGTAGTACCTTCTTTATGGGCTAGCGTTTTAAATTGAATAAAAATGGAAAAAAAGGAAGAGCCAGATGAGTGTTGTCATTTCCTCTCTGTTTCTTGCCTGATGGAGATATGGAGTTCCAGCCACACGCTATAGCCTTAATGAGCTCTTCCATGTCTTTTATGCCCTCTGTGCTGAAACTGTGAACTGAAATAAACCCTCTCTTCTTAAGTTGCTATGGCCAGATATTTGTCACAACAATGGGAAAGTAACTAGTATATTGGCTATGACAAAATAGACTCTTATTTTTCCTATGAATGGATCAGATCTTTCTTTTGTGTTAGGCCTGCTGCTTTGTTTTCTCTTTTGAGTGTGTTTTATAAGCACTGTTTAGGTGGGTGTGGCCATGTTGGCTCCTTTTATCCCTCTAATAAGATTTCTTAGGTTACTTGACATTTCTAGTCCTTGCCTGTTTTAATGGCTAATCGGGTTTGTTTCTTTCAAAATTAAACAGATTAAGCTTCAGATGGTTATACAGCAGAGACATCAGCCCATCTTTCCCAGACCACATACCAAGAGCATAATATTGAACACTGGATCAAATGGGAACAAAATATTTTTTTAGACCTTCCAGTCAACAAAACCAGCTGTTACTTACACCAAGCAGGCTCCTCTCTCTTGCTATTGTTATTCTACATTATGTTTTTAGTTCCCACTTAGTTAACCTTTGGTACAGTTGGTGTCTTCTAGATTACAGGCCACTAAGCTTCAAAGGGTATGTCTCAAAGATAACAACTATTATGAGTGAAATCAATGCCTGTCTCCTACCATAGAAGATTTCTTAGTATAATGTCATTTTCTGATCTCTGATGTTCAGCAACAACCACTTCATTCTTTAAAATACCTCTTAAATATTTTGACCTGTGCTCCTATTACCTTATGACAGATCAACAATGCCCAACATTACCTGCCTTCTACCCCAGTAAGCTCTGAAACAGCTCCAGATGATGACCTTTGACCTAATATTATTGTTATTCATTTTATTGTTAAATTTTCTTCATCTTTGGCCACTGATTGCTCATTTAGGTTAGCTTCCACATCTTTCTGAAACCCCCATTTCTTTTCTGTTTTTCTCATCACTGAATTCCCATTTAATGCAGAATCTTAGGGTACCAACAAGTGAGGACAAGTGAATGAGTCTCATGCATAATATTTTTCTTTTTGTCAAATGAAGGTAAAATTAAATTTTGAGTCATTTGAGTGTTTTCAACCTGTAGAGCTATTTATTTCTCAAAGAAAAGAAAAAGGGTCTTTAAAATAAAATCATGCAGGGCTGGATTGGGGCAGCAGTTAAATGTCCTGCTCTGTTCTCAAAGGTAATCCCAGCCAATTACGTTGAAATTCTGAGTAGGTTTGCTTATCAATACTGTCTCCCCTGGTGAATCCTTTCCAAGAACAAATGAACTGGGTGGTGAGAGGAGAACTGGAGTTCTGAAACAAACACAAGTTATCATTATACTTCACTTGGGTCTGCATGTATCCTCCAGTGGCTGAACGTTTGCCTTTTTGTCCACAGCCTCAAGTCCCGTCCCCAGTATTGCAAAACAGAAGCCTGAGAGGGGTAAGTGTTTACAATGAAAAGAAGCACATAATGTGTGGAATGTTGAAGTGAATATGTATTGGAGACCTGAACAGATAGAGGCAGTAAGTATGATGCTGAGTGGGGCTGATGAAGGTGGAGTGCTGTCCAAGTCATGTTGAGAATTCCTTTGACCTTTCTTTTCTTCTGAGGGCAGGAGCAGATGTGAGATCTTTTGGGACATGGATCCCATGAGAGGTCTAGGGGTGGCAGCATGGATATCATTTACACATTTGATAGATGTGACATCTAGTTCATGCTCTGAATAGAGGCAATTCATTTTCATGTTAAGCTTTGGGAAGCCTTGCTGTAAAAGTAGGTTTGAACCCACCTTTTGTCATTCCAGTAAGAGTCCACTAGATGTCACTCTTGTAACCTGGTTATGGGGATTACATTTTTCAGTTGGGCCTTGCAAGAATTCCTAAGCAAGGCCAGGCGGTGGTGTTGCACGCCTTTAATCCCAGCACTTGGGAGGCAGAGCTAGGTGGATCTCTGTGAGGCCAGCCTGGGCTACAGAGTGAGTTCCAGGAAAGGCTACACTGAGAAACCCTGTCTCGAAAAACCAAAGGAAAAAAAAAAAGAATTTCTAAGCAAGATCTTATTAGATGATTTCCATCCCACCCCCAGAGCTACTGATACACATACTGATTATTTAAGGTAAAATTACCTTTTTCTTTGGTTCAAAGTATTTGGAAGGATTCCTGGAAATGATTTTCATTTTGTTGAATTAGCACTCTTGTTCACTGTCTTTCCCTCCTTGAATCTCCCTCATGGCTCCCCCCGTCCCCCATTGCAGGAGTTGGTCTGTCATTATATAACCTTAGTATACGATATATTGCCAATTATCTGCCCCGATCACTGAGAGAGCGCCACCTTGGGCTGCCGATTACAGCAATACACACTAACTCACAGGCTTGATCTCTGTGGAAGTTACTGAGAGCAGAAAGGAATGAAGGCTGGGTTGTGGAATTAGCATCGACCTGGAATGTGATTGCTAGAGGACGTGCCAGCCTTTCTGAGCTCTTGGGGTGTCTTTAGGGTAGTTTTTTTTTTTTTTTTTTTTTTTTTTTTTTTTTTTGGTAAATTGTAATTTTTTTATTGGAAAACAAATATACAACTTGGAATGGATTTGAGGCAAATTGTGCCATAAGCAGATTTTCTTTAAGTGGCTAAACAAAGTTTAAAAAGCAAGTAACAATAAAAGAAAATGTTTCTGGTACAAGACCAGCAGTACAAAAAAAGAGTGTCCGAGTTCCTGGATAAAAGACACGTTTTGCAATAGTGCAACTTTTTTTAAGTACTTATTGTTGACTGTCCACAGTCCACGCTTCAACAACAACATGCCAACAGTTCCTAAAACGACTTTCAAAAGGCATAACCCAGATGTTCACTCATTTGACCAACTCCATCTAAGTTCAGATGTGCAGAAGGGCTTGGATATATCCAGAGTAAGCCACATGCAACATGTTACTTGTTTTCTAAAATAAGGTTTAAGGACAATGACAGAAGATAAGGGAAGAAAACATGGAGGAATGAAGTCCTAATTACTATACATGCGTATTTTTTTGACAGTAGGGGAACCTTTTACAGATAAGTTGCAAACAAAGAAAGGCAAATAAACAACTTTGTACAAGAAATTTAACACATTCTGTACAATGTCTTCACTTTGCTGTCATCATTTGTACAAACCCTTCATAGTTTACCTGACCGTCCCCATCGATGTCTGCTTCCCTGATTATCTCATCCACCTCTTCATCTGTTAGCTTCTCTCCACGGTTTGTCATCACATGGCAGAGCTCTGCTGCACTGATATAGCCATTGCCATCCTTATCAAACACGTGGAATGCTTCTCTAATTTCCTCTTTGCTGTCTGTATCTTTCATTGTTCTTGCCATCATTGTCAGAAATTCAGGGAAGTCAATTGTGCCATTACCATCTGCATCTACTTCATTAGTCATGTCCTGAAGCTCTGCTTCTGTGGGGTTCTGCTCCAGAGACCTCACCACAGTCCCCAGCTCCTTTGTTGTTATAGTCCCATTGCCATCCTTGTCAAATAGTGAGAAGGCTTCTTTGAATTCTGTAATCTGCTGGTTGGTCAGCCATGCTACAAGGGGTATCGGTTCCCAAGATGCGACCACACAACCACTCGGCTCGTTCGGTGCACTCGGACTCTAGGGTAGTTTTATAAGGAATATTAAATCTACTCAGGAAAAAAAAATCCAACTGTAATCTTGTAGGGTTTTAGCTTCAGCTATGAAATGAATGTAAGAACATTTGCAGGTATAGTAACATCCTAAGGGAGATTATATATTTTGGGAGATGTAACAGGTCCTTATGAAAGGCCTTGTTAACAGCTGATTAGGTCTGCATGTTAGGAAATATGGTTGGTCAGATTAAACACCATGCTTTAGGAAGAAAAGTTAGTTTCTTGAAATAAATAAACTGTTTGCCCAGCTCTTCCTCTTAGTTTGATGTGGGTTTTCGTCTGCTGCCAAAAATGTAGCAGAAAAAGGAGTAAAGTGTCAGGTTTATGTATATCTGACTGCTTCCGGAGAATGTGTATTTCCTCTTCTGGAAGGAGGGGTACCTGATTTGTGACATGCATTGCTAAATGAATGAAAATGTTTACTCTAATTAATTTCAGTCAAGAAAAAAAATACTCTTATTCACATGAAAACAATATGGCTTTATCTTAAATGCCATTGTGTTTTGTTTAAAAGGCAGGTTAGATGTTGTCTTCAAAGTGTATCCTTCCCATGTCTTTTATTATGATTTGATCTTCACTGGGAGAATAATTAATTTTGCAGTATTTTGACTAAAATAATTTTCATATTTTCAAAGCAGTACTTAACTTAGGAACACAGCCATAAAATGCTCATTCCTATTTCTAGTCATAATCATAACTTTTACTTTGCAACGATAGAGTTTTAGTTTTTACAATTTACTGTTGAATTTTATTCATCCTTTCTTCTTAATTGTCACTACTGAGTCTCAGAGCTGTCAGGGATAGCATCATATATAGATGCACTGTTTGCCTTGGAGCGGGAGCTTTGGACTGAAGTCCTTGGAAGCACTGTTTGGTCTTGCAGACAATCTTCATTCATTTAATAATGATGACACTACCTGTCTCAAGAGCTGAGGTGATGAATTGGCACACCAGTGTGTCGAATGCCTGTGGCACAATGTCTAACAGCTACTGTGTGCTTAGTATGTAGTGGTTGTTAAGGCTTTACTGCATCCATCCCAGTCATAGACCTGCATTTTGCAGCTGTGATGACCACCTAACAGCTGTGATAGAAGCCCCTGTTGTAATAATGCATCTCTACCAAAAGAGCTCCAATTTATGCAAGTCTTCCTTTTCCTCAGCCTGGGAAATGTATACATGAGGAGAAAGGGTGACAGTGGGAGCAGAGTAGCAAAACTGTGGAGTGGTAGGGATAAAATCAATTCTAAGCAACAGGGAGAGAATTTCTCCTTACAACCCACATTGAAATCCTCAGTGAGAATGTACTTCTGTGTTTAAAATGGTGATCCAGCTCAGCAGAACAGCACAGTTAGCACTGTCATCACAGCACATTGCAGGCTAAGCCCGTAGGGTTGTCAGTAGTGTGTCACAGGCTAGCCCATGACCCCAATAACCATTTTTAAAGAGGAATCCATTGTGAAATGCAAATTGCAATATCCCAGTTTAAGTTTTGCAGCATAATTTCCTGATTGCTTTTTTCTTTATTGTTTTTAATGTGATGGGATGTCCCCCACCCCTTTTAAGTTCAAGAAGGACTTCTAGGCTTTTAGCAGTCATAACTCATACCTTGAGGTCATCGGAATATTGTTTGGGTAGCAGCTTTCCACTATCAGAAACCTGCCGTGAGGCAGTCTGAAAAACAACATGAAATACTCTTTGCGTTTCTACCATGCCCAGCTCTGTGCATTTCCTGGACAATATCTTTGATTATTTGTGATGGAGCCTGAAGCAGATTCAGCTGCGTTCATGTGCTGTTTCAGATGGAAGAGGCTAGAGAGCGTTTCAAAAACGAGCATTATAAATTAGAAAACTAAACTAATTTTCTTTCTTGCTAAGAGTTTTCAGCTACTTACTGTATTTCTTTTTACTTTTTTATGTGGTTAATATTAATGTGTACATTTGGCAATTGGTTAAAATGCATCTCATAAAATCTTAAAAGAGGGGGAAATCATTCTTTTTCTCCACTATGACATTATTGTTTCCATTGTAGGAGTCAAATTAGTTAAGCTCAGTCCTAGTTCAAAGAAATGGGGGGAGGATTAGGGAACAAGAGTTATAATGGTGTTACTGTGTAGATTGCAAAAGAATCTGAAGTTTGTTCAGCAAATATAATGGTGCATTGAGGTGTTGTATTAATGTGGGGGGCCAGAAAATGAGTTCAGTATTTAGTGACTCTGTTAAGTGGCTGCTTAGGGTTTAATCTAAAAATTGGGAGAAAGTTGATAAGTGCAGAGGAAGCATGGGACTTGATTTGATCCAGACCTTTCTAGAGCTATGGTGGTGGGCTGTGGAGGGAGAAGGGAAAGAAAGAAATGCAGTGGTATGAAGATGCCATGGTGATGACCGCAAAGCTATCTGTCTAGTCAGAAACTCCACAGTTTTGTAAAATGTAAAGACTCCAGTATTCACCTTCATATTGGGTAGGTCAAATGTAGAATCATAAAAAGAAGAGCAAGCAAGGGTCCTCTTTCCACCTCCCTTTCATAAGCTTTGTAGTATGAATAAGCTAATAGAAACTAATGAAAACTGGTATTTATGGGTTAGAGAATCTAAAGAAAATTCAACAATGGAAGAAAGGACTGGATTAAAACATTTGAACAGAGAAATGATAGAAACAGAATATGTATAATAAAAAGTGAGACAAGAATGTAGAAATAATAATAGGATAATAGTTTCTCTGTGGATGAGCCACCCATGCTCAGGAGTAGTGTGTTTTACTTAGTGACAGTGTAGACAAGGGACATTTCAGGTGTTTTCTTTTCACAAATCCTTATTTGAGCCAGGCAGTGGTGGGTGCATGCATGCCTTTAATCCCAGCACTCGGGAGGCAGAACCAGGCAGATCTTTGTGAGTTTGAGGCCAGTCTGGTCTCCAAAGCAAGTTCCAGGAAAGGTGCAAAGCTACACAGAAACCCTGTCTCGAGAAAAAAACAAAACAAAACAAAAACACAAAAACCAAACCAAACCAAACAAAAACAAAAAACAAACAAACAACCAACCAACCAACCAAAAAAACCCCTTTATTTGAGAAGCAGATTCAAGCCATGGAATCCTTTCTCTGAAAAGTACACATATCCATATGTGTTCATCATTTCATTTTGCCTATGATTTTAGAAGCTTTTAAAAACTGTTGGATCTCAGGCGTTTGGTTCATCTGAATATGGTAAAGATAATGAAATTATATTAAGAGTATTGGAAAATTAGACAAATCCATACTGTTAGGGAAGTCATAGCCTGCAACCAATGGATCTCCCACAGGTATTGGTTTCATAAATTGAGTAGCTATAGAATTAATAATTATTTGGGAAATAATGGAATTATTTGGGTTTGACCTTAAGACCAGACAGAGGTTGGTACACAAAATAACCTGTGACTGTTGTAATAGTGCTCACAATTCACTTACATTCAACCTTCTGAACAGGAACAAAAGCTGAAATCGGTCACATCAAATTCTCTCTCCATTTTAGTGAATGAGACCATGATCAAATAATGTGTGCTTCACATTAAAATTGAAAGTAACATTTAACAAAGCCCATAACTTGTAGGAAATATGGAACTACTTTGAATACATTCATGGAAGGACAGGAAAATATGTCACATATCAAAGAATAGGAGCTCACAGGAAAACTTTTGCGTCTATTTCATAAAGTAAAAGAAGCCAAGGTAATGGGAAAATTGGGCAAAAGACTGTTCAAGTGAGAAAAGGAAGGCCCCCAAGTGTGACAGGTCAGGTGTAAATAAGAAGCTACTCTGGGTATAAAGGAATTCAAGAAACAGCACAAAAGGCCTGAAATCCAGAAATAAAAGCTGTATTATTCATGAAAGGCAGAAGGTCAACGGGAAAATCAATGGACCTGCCTGATCACGGTGCTCACGGGAAGAAAGAGGATCTGGATGTGGAAACAAACCATTGCACTGCTGTTCATTTTTGGTGAATTCTACTCTTGCTTGTGATCTCCTGAAGCCTCCTGAGGAGGACCTGCAATCTGTGGACTGTTGAATCTATTTTATACTGATGGATCCCAAAAGTTGTAGGATCACAGGGTACTTAGTATAATGAATGCAGAAAAGTATTCTGTTTTCTATAATATCCTTGAGCTGTTTGAAAGGGTAAATAAATAAGAACCAGGAATAAAACCCAAATATCATTTGTTCAGACTTTTAAAGAGCTAGTTAGAAAGTTTTACAAGAAAGCTATTCCAAATAGTGTCATCATGGTTTAAGAAGAATATTTTGCCACACACAGGTATTATAGAGGGGCAAGGAAGAATACGTTAGCCTACTGCTGCAGATGTGCAGAGTCTGCAAACATGGATTTGCTGGTCTTCTCAGCAAAATTTTATACACGTTATACATCCCCCTAAAAGCAAGTATATGATGAAATTTCCAAGGTCATAGGACTAAGCTCTTCTGCCTACATTAATTCTAATTCAACAGGAATAAGCTTTTTAAAAGTTTGTATGAGGAAACAAGAAAGTGACAGAGAAATACTCTCCATTTAGGAAAAAAATCAGACTAAACTTGTAAAAGTGTGGACTCAGAATTAGTTAGAAACCTAGTTTTATTCAGGAATGAGCAAAGCATTAGATTCATTGTACATGTCTCCTAAGTAAATCAAAAAAGTATTGGAAGGTCTTAGAGACAAGATGCATTATAAGCAAGTCAATGTGTTGAGTATCTTTTTGTTTTTGGTGGTAATGTGTCAAATGTGAAAATGTAGCATGAGAAGAATCTGGTTTCAAATCCTGACTCAGTCTTTAAGGATAGTTGTGAAGACCATATCAAGCACACATGGAAGTATCTGTTTCCTTGGCCCATGGCAAGCATTGAGGGTTTTAGAAAGGATCTGATAACAGTAGACTCTGGCTGGAAGAAAGCGCTCAAACTCTCTCTGACTATGGGAAACCCTGTCAGTTTTGGCAACAGATACTCAAATTCTCTTCCACTCAGCATACTTGTGTGTGTGTGTGTGTGTGTGTGTGTGTGTGTGTGTGTGTGTGTGTGTTTTGAGACAGGGTTTCCATATGTAGTTTTGGTGCCTGTCCTGGATCTTGCTCTGTAGACCAGGCTGGCCTTGAACTCACAGAAATCCACCTGGCTCTACCTCCTGAGTGCTGGGATTAAAAGCATGCACCACCACCGGCCAGCAATGAACTGATACTTTATTTTTTTCATATATACAATGAATTGTGGTCACATCTACCTTGCTTTCCCCTTTCAGTCCTTCCTGGACAAGCCCAATAGATATCCCTCCCAATTTCACGTCTTTTTACTATTTTATAAACCAATTAGAACAGCTTATATGAACATAGGCATAAGACTAACCAGTGAAGCATGGGAAATCTACCAGTGGCCACAACCCAAAGAGAAATGTCCCCACCCCACCCCCCAGTAGTGATCCACTGTCTATAGTTCCTCAGCTAGGGATGGGGCCTCATGAACCCCTCCATGTCTATACTGGAATTTTGAATGGATTGATATTGTGCAGGTAACTACAACTTCTGAGAGCTCAACGAGTGGAATGAGCATGTCATGTCCATGGACAGTGTTTTAGAGAATGCCTTCCCATTCTCTGTCACTTACATTCTTTCTGCCTGTTTCCCTCTTCCTTGATCCTTGAGTGGGGCATGTATGGGATTGATACAGATTCCTAATTATGGGTGATCACTCACAGTCACTTATTCTCAGCACTTTCACCTGTTATAAATCTGTTAACCTAAGGCTCCCCTTTACAAAGACTGCAGGCAGACACTGCAGTCTCCACACCCTGCCCACACACCCATTTGCCCAAGACCACAGCCATTTCCTGAGACTGAGAGACCAACCCCCAGCTCCTGTCTGTCCCGGAACTCCCATCTGGACCAGAGGTGAGTGCCTGGGGTGATAGTCAGAGAGGCAACTGCCTCTGGGTCCCACCGCTGGACACAGGCCATCCTGGGAGGACCTACCCAACTTGGCCCCAGTTTCCAGCCAATTGGCAGGCCCTGCAGGAAGGCTCCCCTTTTCCAAGACTGCAGGCAGACACTGCAGTCTCCATACCCTGCCCCCAAACCCATCTGCTGGAGACCCCAGCCACTTCCTGAGACTCAGAGACCAGCCCCAAGCTTCCATCCTGCCCTGGAACTTCCATCTGGACCAGAGACCAGATGAACTCCCATCTGGACAAGAGGAGCTCCCATGTGGACAAAATGAGGAGACATCAGGGACTCCCCGAGACTCAGAGTCCAGGCCCCCAGCTCCTAACCAGCCAGCACTGTCATCTGGACCAGCGCTCCCATCTGGTCCAGAACTTCCATCTGGACCAGAGAGAGGCTCCCTAAATCTGTCAACTCTCTTTGGACCAAGTACACTGATGAGACCAAGAACGAACCCAAGAGGAGATGGGCAGATATCAAGGCAGAAGTACATACAACAAAATAAAGAGCAATACAGCATCACCTGAACCTAGCCCTTCTCCAACAGCTAGACCTGAATATCACGGAATTGAAGAAGAAGAAAACAACCTTATAAGTAACATCATGAAGAGGCTAGAGCCTTATATAGAAGAAATCAAAAATAAAGTAGAGGAACAGACAAACAAAAAATGGGAAGAACGCTATAAAAAACTAGAGGAAAGGACAATTAAAGCAGAAGAAAACAATAAATCCTTGAATGAATATCATGAAAAAGCAAGGGAGACAATCCAAGACCTGAAGAGGGAAATAGTAAAAATGAAGAAGATACTAGAAGAAGGAATGCTGGAAATAGAAAATCTGAGTAAACAAACAGAAATTTCAGAGGCAAGTATAACCAACAGAATGCAAGAGATGGAAGAGAGGATCTCTGGTGTTGAAGATACCGTAGAAGAAATAGATTCATCAGTCAAAGAAAACACTAAAACCAATAAAATCATGACTCAAAATGTCCAAGAAATTTGGGACACCATGAAAAGACCAAACCTATGAATAATAGGGATAGAGGAAGGAGAAGAATACCAACTCAAAGGCACAGAAAATATATTTAACAAGATCATAGAAGAAAACTTTCCCAACTTAAAGAAGGAAATGCCTATGAAGATACAAGAAGCCTATAGAACACCAAAAAGACTAGACCCCACCCCCCAAAAAAAAAGTCCCCTCGCCACATAATAATTAAACAACTAAATGTACAGAATAAAGAAAGAATATTAAGGGCAGCAAAGGAAAAAGGCCAAGTGACTTATAAACGCAAACCCATTAGAATAACACCCAATTTCTCAAAGGAGACTTTGAAAGCCAGAAGGACCTGGACAGATATAATGCAGACACTAAGAGACCATGGATGCCAGCCTAGACTAATACACCCAGCAAAACTTTCAATCATAATAGATGGAGTGAACAAGATCTTCCAAGACAAAACCAGATTTAAACAATACTTATCCACAAACCCAGCCCTACAGAAAGCACTAGAAGGAAAATTCCAACCTAAGGAAGGCAGATAAACCCATGAAAACACAGGCAATAGATAACACCACAGCAGTAAACCCCAAAGAAGAGAAGTACACACACACTACCACCAAAAAATAAAAATAACAACAGGAATGAACAATCACTGGTCATTAATATCCCTTAATATCAATGGACTTAACTCACCTATAAAAAGACACAGACTAACAGAATGGATACGAAAACTGGACCCATCTTTCTGCTGCATACAAGAAACACACCTCAAATTCAAAGACAGATGCCTCCTAAGAATAAAAAGCTGGGAAAAGACTTTCCAATCAAATGGTCTTAAGAAGCAAGCTGGTGTAGCCATCCTAATATCCAGCAAAATAGACTTCAAACTAAAATCAATCAAAAGAGATGATGAAGGACATTACATATTCATCACAGGAAAGATCCACCAAGTTGATGTCTCAATTCTGAACATTTATGCCCCAAACAAAAGGGCACCCACATATGTAAAAGAAACATTACTAAAGCTTAAATCACATATAAAACCCCACACATTAATAGTGGGAGACTTCAACACCCCACTTCACCACTGGACAGATCGGCCAAATTGAAACTTAACAGAGTCATGATGGACATAACTGATATTATGGCTCAAATGGACTTAATCGATATCTACAGAACATTCCACCCAAACAAAAAAGAATATACCTTCTTCTCAGCACCCCATGGAACCTTCTCTAAAATCGACCACATACTTGGCCACAAAGCAAATCTCAACAGATACAAAACAATTAGAATAACCCCCTGTGTTCTATCAGACCACCATGGTTTAAAGTTAGATTTCAACAACAAGAAAAACTACAGAAATCCTACAATGTCATGGAAACTGAATAATGCTCAACCGAATCACCAATGGGTTAAGGAAGAAATAAAGAAAGAAATTAACGACTTCCTAGAGATCAATGAAAATGAATACACCACATACCCAAACTTATGGGATACTATGAAAGCAGTGCTAAGAGGGAAATTCATAGCACTGAATGCCCACATAAAGAAGCTGGAGAAATCTCACGCTAGTGACTTGACAGCACACCTGAAAGGCCTTGAACAGGAAGAAGCAAAGTCTCCCAGGAGGAACAGACGCCAGGAAATTATCAAATTGAGAGCTGAAATCAATAAAATAGAAATAAAGAGAACAATACAAAGGATTAATGAAACAAAGAGTTGGTTCTTTGAGAAGATCAACAAGATAGACAAGCCCTTATCCAAACTAACCAAAAGACAGAGGGAGAGCATCCAAATTAACAAAATCAGAAATGAAAAGGGGGACATAACAACAGACAATGAGGAAATCCAGAGAATCATCAGGTCATACTTCAAAAACCTCTACTCCACAAAACTGGAAAATCTAAAAGAAATGAATAATTTTCTAGAAAGGTACCACATACTTAAGTTAAATCAAGACCAGATAAATCATTTAAATAGTCCAATAACCCCTAAGGAAATAGAATCAGTCATTAAAAGTCTCCCAACCAAAAAAAGCCCTGGACCTGATGGTTTCACTGCAGAATTCTACCAGATCTTCAAAGAAGAATTAATACCAATACTCTTTAAATTGTTCCACACAATAGAAGAAGAAGGCATATTACCAAACTCCTATGAGGCTACAATTACCCTGATTCCTAAACCAAACAAAGATGCAACAAAGAAAGAGAACTACAGACTGATCTCCCTCATGAACATTGATGCAAAAATACTCAATAAAATTCTGGCAAACAGACTCCAAGAACACATCAAAACAATTATCCATCGTGATCGAGTAGGCTTCATCCCAGGGATGCAAGGGTGGTTGAACATACAAAAGTCTGTCAATGTAATACACCATATAAACAATCTCAAGGAAAAAAAAACCACATGATCATCTCACTGGATGCAGAAAAGGCATTTGACATAATCCAACACCCCTTCATGATAAAGGTCTTGGAGCGATCAGGAATACAGGGAACATATCTACACATAATAAAGGCAATCTACAGCTAGCCAACAGCCAAAATTAAGTTAAATGGAGAGAAACTCAAAGCGTTACCACTAAAATCAGGAACAAGGCAAGGCTGTCCCCTCTCCCCATACTTATTCAATATAGTACTTGAAGTTCTAGCCAGAGCTATAAGACAACATGAAGAGATTAAGGGGATACAAATTGGAAAGGAAGAAGTCAAGCTCTCCCTATTTGCAGATGACATGTTAGTATACATGAGTGACCCCAAAAATTCAACCAAGGAACTGATACAGCTAATAAAAACCTTCAGCAACACAGCAGGATACAAGATCAACTCAAAAATATTAGTAGCCCTTCTATATACAGTAGACAAACAGGCTGAGAAGGAAATCAGAGATACATCACCCTTTACAAAAGACACAAATGTTATAAAATACCTTGGGGTTACTCTAACTAAGCATGTGAAGGACCTATATGACAAGAACTTTAAGTCCCTGAAAAAAGAAATTGAAGAAGATGTCAGAAAATGGAAAGATCTCCCATACTCATGGATAGGCAGGATTAACATAGTAAAAATGGCAATCTTACCAAAAGCAATCTACAGATTCAACACAATCCCCATCAAATTACCAACACAATTCTTCACAGATCTGGAAAGAATAATACTCAACTTCATATGGAAAAACAAAAAACCCAGGATAGCCAAAAGAATCCTGTACAATAAAACAACCTCTGGAGCCATCATGATCCCTGACCTCAAGCTCTACTATAGAGCTACTGTAATAAAACCAGCTTGGTACTGGCAGAAAAACTGACATGTGGACCAATGGAATTGAATTGAAGACCCTGACATTAACCCGCACACCTATGAACATATAACTTTTGACAAAGAAGCCAAAAATGTACAATGGAAAAGAGAAAGCATCTTCAACAAATGGTGCTGGAATAACTGGATGTTAATGTGTAGAAGGCTGCAAATAGATCCATATCTGTCACCATGCACAAAACTTAAGTCCAAGTGGATCAAAGACCTCAACATAAATCCAGTTACACTGAACCTGATAGAAGAGAAAGTAGGAAGTAATCTTGAACGCATTGGCACCAGAGATCATTTTCTAAATATAACACCAGTAGCACAGAGCTATAAATCAATGGGACCTGTTGAAACTGAGAAGGTTTTGTAGAGCAAAGGACAGGGTCAACAAGACAAAGCGACAGCCTACAGAATGGGAAAAGGTCTTCACCAACCCCACATCTGACAGAGGGCTGATATCCAGAATATCTAAAAAACTCAAGAAATTAGACATCAAAATGCCCAACTGCCAATTAAGAAATGGGCTACAGAACTGAATAGAGAATTCTCCAAGGAGGAAGTTCAAATGGCTGAAAGACATTTAAGGAATTGCTCAACATCCCTAATTATTCAGGATATGCAAATCAAAACAACTCTGAGACACCACCTTACACCTGTCAGAGTGGCTAATATCAAAAACACAGAAGACAGCTCATGCTGGAGAGGATTTGGAGCAAGGGGAACTCTCCTCCACTGTTGGTGGGAATGCAAGCTTGTACAGCCACTTTGGAAATCAATATGGCGCTTCCTTAGAAAATTGGAAATCCATCTCCCCCAAGACCCAGCTGTAGCACTCTTGGGCATATACCCAAGGAATGCTCAATAATACCACAACGGCATGTTATCAGCTATGTTCATATCAGCATTGTTTGTAATAGTCAGAACCTGGAAACAACCTAGATGCCCTTCAACTCAAGAATGGATAAAGAAAATATAGTTGAAAATAAGGAGTACTACTCAGCAGAGAAAAACAATGACATCATGAGGTTTGCAGGCAAATGGATGGATCTAGAAAAAAATCATCCTGAGTGAGGTAACCCAGACTCAGAAGGACAAACATGGTATGTACTCACTCATCAGAGGATACTAGATATAAAACAAAAATGACTAGACTGCTACACAACTCCAGGGATGCTACCTAGAAAACTGGATCCTAGAAATGACACAGGGATCACCCAATGACAGAGAAATGGATGAGATCTATACAAACATCCTGGACAAGAGTGAGAGTAATGAAGGGCATGATTTGAGGGAAAGGAAGCTTAGGGGGAGCAGGAGATCCCAGCTGGATCAAGAACAGAAAGGGAAAACAGGAATAACAGACCATGATAAATGAAGACCACATGAGAACAGGAATAGGCAGAGTGCTGGAGAGGTCCCCTGAAATCCACAATCATATATCCTTTATTAAATGTTGGCAATGGTCGAGAGACAGCCTGATCTGTCCTAGTCTGGTGATCAGATGGCCAAATACCCTAACAGTTGAGCTGGAACTCTCATCTAATAACTGATGGAAGTAGATGCAGATATCCTCAGCCAGGCCCCAGGTGGAACTCCAGGAGTCCAATTGTTGAGAAAGAGGAGGGACTTTAAGAGCATGAATTGCTTAGCCTAAGACTGGAAAAATCACAGGGACAAATAGCCAAACAAATAGAAGTGTATGAATTATGAACCAAGGCCGTAGACCCCACAGCTGAATCAGGCCCTCTGGATAAGTGAGACAATTGAAGAGCTTCAACTGTTTGGGAAGCATCCAGGCTGTGGGACCAGGACCTGTCCTTAGTGCATGAGCTGGCTGTTTGGAACCTTGGGCTTACACAGGGACACTTTGCTCAGCCTGGAATGAGGGTACTGGACCTGCCTTTACTGAATCCACCAGGTTTAAATGAATCCCCATGGGAGTCTTGTCCCTGGAGGAGATGGGAATGGAGGGGAGGGTATGCGAGGAAGTTTGGGGTGGGTGTGGGAGGGGGGAGGACAGGGGAACCCATGTCTGATGTGTAAAATTAAAATACCATAATAATTAATAATAATAATAATAATAATAATAATAATAATAATAATGAAGTATATGGAAGCAGGAAGCTCTTGCTATTTGCCTGCTTGACCTCACCTTGCAACAAGTCCATCCCTTCACAGGCATTAGAGAATATTTAGAAGTCTATTATATACTGAAGACCAGTGGACACATCTAACCTCCTATACTGAGTAAGTACTGGAATATTGAACTTTTCCTTCACAGCTAGCCAATGGGGTATTAGCAGCACTGCAGCCATAAGTCAGTCTAATAAATCCCCTTCCTTCATACAGAGAGTTTCCTTGTATATGTTCTGTTACTCTAGAGACCCTAGTACATTTTTTTTGATATGAGTGTGTAAAATTTCCCAAAATATTCAACAGCTGTGTATCACTGTCTAAAGCAGTTCCCTATTGACCTAAGATTCAATCTTGACAAAATATGGAGTGATGTAAGAGTCCCTAGTAGCCTATACTGTCTTCCCTGAAACTAGTATTGAAATCTGTATAGAAAATTTCAGAGATCCAAGTTTCCAGCCCCATCGAACAGGGAATACAGGAAAACCAAAAACTTAAAATCTAATTCATGCCTGTTATTGTGTCTCATAAGGTGAAGAGAAAACATTTGTTAGTTCTTCATTTGGGATTGTGTTTAACCTTCAAACTACCTCCAGGAGAAATGGCAGCAGATGGGACAGCCCAGAGATGGGACCACACTCAAATCAGCCTTTAGAATTTTTCTTACAGGTGGACCATTAGAAAATTCCATTTGATGGTGGATGAAAGGCTAGGAAGCCTTAGAAGCCCAACTTTCCCAACAGGAGCCAATGACAAATGGTGTTTGACAGTATACCCAAATGGACTCGATGAAGTAAGTGCAGATTATCTGTCAGTTAATCTAGTATTGCTCAGCTCTCTAAAGAGTTATGATTGGGCAAAGTTCCAGTTCTTAATCATAAGCGCCAAAGGAGAGAAAAAGCAAACCAGGAGGAGCCTAACAGCCTTTAGGTTTGTGCCATGCCTTAGTTATGGATTCAAAAAGCACATCCTTCGAGATTTCCTCCTGTCCCGTGCACCTCGTCTTCTCATCCTCCTCTGCATGGTGAGCGTGGTCAAAGACTCCTTCAGCATCTCTGAACAGAACAGGAAGCCAGGGATTCAAGTTCCCAGATGCTCATTGGCAGATGAGCTGGGTGAGCTGTGGGAGAATTCTCAATTCACAGACTGCTGCCTGGTGGTACCTGGCCAAGAATTCCGGGCTCTCAAGGCCATCTTAGCAGCTCGCTCTCCAGTTTTCAGAGCCGTGTTTCAACATGATATGGACAAGGGAAAAAAGAACTACATTTAGATCCCTGACCTAGAGCCACAAGATTTCAAGGTAATGGTGTACTTCATTTACACTGGAAAAGCACCAGGCCTGGACAGCATGGCAGCTGCTATGCTGGTAGCTGCTGACAAGTATGGCCTGGAGCATTTGAAGGTCATGTGTGAGGATGCCCTCTTCAGGGACCTCTCTGTGGAGAATGCTGCCCACACTCTTTTCCTGGCTGACCTCCATAGCTCAGGGCAGCTGAAAATCCAGACAATGAATATCATTACAGCTCATGCTTCTGAGGTCTCTGAGAACACAGGATGGAAGGCAATGGTGGGCTCATATCCCCATTTAGTGGCTGAAGCATACTGTTACCTGGCTTCTACTCATCTCCCTTTCCTGGAGCCCCCTTTCAAGTGCTTGAAGCAATCCTGGGACCTGGTCAGCTGTGACGTACACTTGTATCCCAGAAAGAGAAACCAGTGTTGTTACCAATGACACCTGGGTAGACTATGGCATGTGTGGAGCATTTCCAGTGAAACTAGGGATAGACAGCATGGTGGCTCAGGATATAATCCAGCTGTAAATGAGGTGATTGTCAAGTTAAGGGAGGGGAAGCACTGAGCTGTTATATGCTACCCTCTTACTCTACTGGTTTGATTTTTGCCAATGATTCAGAAACTGGAATTCCTTTTAGTTGCTGGTCCAAAGCACATTACAACAGGGTATATTTGGAGAAGCCTGTCTGCATTGGACTGAACAAAAAACATGGTCAAGGGCCCCGCAAAGGAGAAAACAAACATGAATGTTTGATTTCAAGAGAAGGGGAAAAGAATGAAATTTTTTTTATCAGAACTCAGTGTGTGTGGGACAGGACAGATGACTCTGTTGGCAAAAGCAACTGTTGCTCTTGCAGAGGACCCTTGTTTAGCCCTCCTCTAGACTCCACAGGCACATCCATCTCTGTAGAAAATACCTTACCCAAATAAAATATGAACCGTATAAAAATTTTAAAATCAACTTGTGGATTCCAGTGGTGTTTCTGAGTGAAGAATGCCATTTTAGTCCATCCAACTCTGTTCATCTTTGGAAGTGCATGCAGTCATCCCACATGCATACACACACACACACACACACACACACACACACACACACACACACACCAGTGAGACAATACCTAATAAAATTCTGTTATACTCATAGGTTGTTGGCTAGCCCAATTGCCATCACTTAGGATTTACCCAGCAGCTGATGAGAGCAGATACTGAGATCCACTGCCAAACATTAGGCAGAAATCAGGGAACCTCAAGAAACAGAGGAAGGCAGGATTTTAGGAGGGTTCCAAGACCCCAGGTGAACAGAGCCCACAGATTCATCTAAACAGAACTCATTGGGGCTCTCAGAGGCCTAAGAGGCATTCACAGAACCTGCGTGTGTCTGTACTAAATCCTCTGTATACAGATGGTGGTTGTTTAGGTCAGTAGTTAGAGGGATTCATAAGCATGTGAGTATGAGGAGTTTCACATATTTGTCTGATCTCTGCAACCTTTTTCTCCTTCTGAGTTGGCTTCTCTACTACCCTTGGTAGGTTTTTTGCCTACTATTATTATGTTTTAGTATGTGGTATCCAGTTTATTTACCACAGACAACCTGTGCTTTTCTGAAGTGAAACAGAGGAGTAGTACAGAGTGGAAGGAAGGGGATACTATGTACAGATGGCATTGTAAGAGAGAAAAAGCATAAAAACAAAAAAGGAAATAAAGAAAAATTGGAAAGACATTTTGGGAAGAAGTATTTCGTCAGATCTACAAAGGATTGAGACTATGAAGATTCTTTTGTCCCTTGTAAATGCCCATGAAATGTGCATTCAGCAGAGAAGCAGGTCAGTAATTAAGCAGATATGAGGAAGCTTTCCATGGACTGTCAGATTCTTTTCCAAGTCATTTTTGATATGGGGCCAGGTCCCAGGTTTTATCAAATAGAACAGTACCACTCACTATAACCCTTAGTGAAGTATTGTGTAAAAACTTGCTGTTTCCATGACCTTATTTTTTTTTTTTTTGCTTGGAAATTATGATTCCAGTGTGATTTGTAGCCAGTGATCCTGACTGGAGCTACAACAAACACATCATTGAACTGGAAGCTCAGATTTCTCCCAAGCCACTTTGAGTTTCTGATATCCTTAATCCTATAGGAAAGAAGAAAATAACAGTATCAGGTCAGGTGAATGACCAAGATAAACATCAGGAAATTTCATGGCTTCTCCTCAATGGAGGTAAAAAAGATGATGGCTTGCAGGCAGGAAATTCTTTAGGGCTCCTCATGGTACCACATTTCCAATGCTTAAAGATGGTGGGAGACTGTAACAGATTGATGCAGGCAGAAAACAAAAGGTACAGGCACACCAGGAATGAAGAAATATATCACAACTTCAGGAAAATGGCTAAGATGGGTAGTGATATTCCCACTAAAGGACAGTGCAGCGAGCTCCTCGACCAGCGAGGAAGAACGACCACCACTTGAGGATTCTTCTCAGATCACACTTTATTGGAGTGCCTCTTGATTAAGGGAGAGCGGGAGGTGAGGGGCCCCGAGAACAAAAGAGCAGCTGTTTATGTGGGAAACTAAGGGAACGGGTTACTCTGTGATTGGATTCCGCCAGAATTCAAGCACGGGGAGCCACGGGATAGGCTTGGGGACACAAGGTCATGATATCAACACTCGTGCTGTTGCAGTGTAAATCAGCCACAGAGCTCTGTAATTGCCTTATATGGAGTTATTTATGAACTGGTGATTCAAGGCCAGCGCCATCTCGGAATGGCGGTTGGCGGCTCCTAACATCTCCCCCTTCTTTATTAATAGAATGCCAGCACTGTACTAGATCATCCAATCAGGTCCCCACCTCATGATGTGTGAACCGATCGAGGATGGTAGAACAGCAAAGTCAAAAGCATACCTTCCCATGTGCAATGGGCCGATGCCCCAGGGGTACAAAGGCTATGCTTAGACAAATGTCTCACACACCCTCCCGAGTGCAATGGACTACTTAGTCCTAGGGGTGCAAGGGCTGTGTAAAGAGGGTTAGGCATTCTTAAGGGCTGCTAGCCATATGGCGGGGGAGCCATTCTCCAAGGCAGCTAGAGCTTGCGTGATACAGACCTTGTCCCTCTGAGCACGTGCTCGCTACGGCAGATCAACCACAGGCACAACACGCTCCCTCCCAAACAGCAGGCTAAAAGCAATCCCATTCCCGCCCACTCCTTCAGGAAGCTAATAGAAGACCGCAGCCAAGACAGCATCTCATCCACGGTGGCCAGGTGCACCCGAGTAGAATTAACCAAGATGATCTCTTGTCGTAGTATGCTGGTTAGGTTATCAAATTCAGCTGTCCAAGTTCCTGTTAAATGAGCACTCAATTGTTTAGAATAGTTAGCAGCTCTACTAAAATTCTCATATTGGACCGTCGTCAAGCAGAGGCCACTCATAGGGACTATGCAGGCTGCTGTGACAACTTGTTGCAATATATCTACCTGTTCTTGAAGTAGATCAACTCGCTGATTGATTAGGACTATGCCACGGTGCAGCTGTCCATTAATAGCTGTCTGAGTGCTTAGGGCTTGAGCTGTATTCCCCGTCAGCTTATTTAAAGCTTTTGCTGTAGGGACAGAGGTGGCAAGAGATGCTGCAGCAACACCAGCGGCAGTGGCAGAAAGGGCAATAGCAGTTACAATGGCTGCTGTAATACCAAAATCTCTTTTATGTCTACTTAGCAGCATTGGTAATTCTCCTTCTTGTACCTTAACAGGCATGGGCACATAAGTGGGTATCCTCATCACAACCATGGCATCATGCAATGAAGCATTCCAACATTGGGTTAATAAACATGTTTGATTACTGCAATTTAAAACACTCTGTGTATAATTAAAAACCACCAAAAGAAACGGGGGCCACACACAAACTGGTGTGGATTTGAATTCCATGGGCTTATTGTAATTTACTGTAACATTTTATTCAAATGTCTCCCCAGAATGAAAAAAATAGCCACAATTTTTAAAGGCACCACCTAATACAAATCCCAAAGCATTAAGCTGACTACAGGTTCCTATCTCATTACACAAATCCCAAGAATCAAAGGGATTAGATTTGGTAGCCATTAAAGGGCTATTAAAGGAAAAATTAAAACTAGTAAAGGTTTTACTAAAGGGTGAAGTTTTCAAGGATAAGGAAAATGTCTTATTCACATTAACCCAATTAGGAGTTAAACTACCCTGACAGCCTGTCCACGCTGGGGGCCAATCAGTCGAGCCTACACATCGTGGTAGAACTGAGGGCTGTCTACGGGGAGCAGAGCCGTTACCTTTACTAACTGCTCTTGGGGTTAATCCAGTGAGGATAATAGCTTTTCCGAATTCTCTCCCCTGGGTAATATTAGGGGGTCCAAACCATCCCAGTGTCTGCTTGATAAGAACAACACAAGGATTGGTTGAAGCATGATCATTTTGAACCGTGAAGCAGAGCGTATTTACAAGGCTAGCTGTGGTAAAATTATTAATCACCTTACTCTTATCCACAGGCACAGATGGCCATCCTAATGTTTCATTAGAGCTAAAAAAAAAAAAAGGGAACACCCCTGATTGCGATGTAAGTGGCATTGGATAAGGCCAGGCTTCCATCAGGGCCCACAATATTTGTTCAGACTTCACCGGTCCAAGGCAGTTGGTCAACATTATCCATAACAGGCACCTCAGTAGCCTGATTCGAATCTGACTCCATGTTGTCCTCAGGGGCATCATCAACAGGTCGAGTCAGGAGTACTGGAACCCAGATTGGATCTTCTTGATTCTGTGGGAAAACATATACAGCTCCCCTGGATCTCGATATTACGGGATCCGGTCCATACCATTTGTTATCAAGTACATTTTTCCACCTCACTCTCCTTTCCTGATAAGGAGGTGCCATAATGTGTCTATCAGCTGCTGAGTCACCAGCATCATTCAAAATTAGAAAATTAAGAGTAAAGAGTGCAAGAGATATTCTCTCTCTGGGAGAAGCATACTCTGCTATTCCCCTTTTTTGTTTTTGAAGTAGTTCTTTGATACTTCTGTTGGCTCTTTCAACAACGCCTTGACCTTGAGGATTATAAGGCAGGCCTAATGTGTGTGCCACTTGGAGTTGTGCACAGAAGGTACGGAATCTGCGAGATGTATATGCGGGACCGTTGTCTGTTTTTAGACGCTGAGGCTTTCCCCAAGCTGCCCATGCTTCCAGGCAGTGGGTCCGGACATGAACCACCTTTTCCCCAGCTAAGGGTGTGGCATGAATGACCCCAGAATAGGTATCAACTGATACATGAAGGTATTTCAATTTTCCAAATTCAGGAATATGAGTAACATCCATCTGCCATAATACATTAGGTTTAAGTCCTTTTGGATTCACACCCACATGTGGTGGGTGGAGAAAAGTTACACAGGAAGAACAAGATTTTACAATATCTCTTGCCAAATGTCTGGGAATTGAGAATTTCTGTCTCAATGTATTTGCTGGCAGGTGGTACAGTTTGTGAAACTCCTTAGCAGACTGTACAGGATCTGTCACCACAAGGGCCAAGGATCGAGTAGCACGGTCAACTAGATCATTAGCCTGGGACATAGGTCCCGGGAGCAAGGTATGAGCTCGAAAGTGCCCAATGAAAAATGGATGCTCCCTATTCAGTATACAAGTTTGTATCTGATGCAGGATATTAGACACCATGCTAGTATGTTTAATAGATGCTGCTACCTCAAGGGAAGCGACTGCATTCACTGCATACTGTGAGTCTGAGAACAAATTAATCGGTTTTGAAAATCTTTTGAAGACTTCCAAAACAGTCAGGCACTCGGTGATTTGTTGGGTATCAGATTGGAAATCTAAAACAACAGGTTCTTGTCCTTGAACAACAAAGGCACCTTTACCAGTCTTAGAACCATCAGTAAATATGGTTAATGCAGAAATTATTGGTACTTTGGAAGTAATCTTTGGAAAATAGACCACATTTTTATCAACAAAAGTAAGCAACTCATGTTTTGGCAAATGATTATCAATAACATTAGGAAAGGCACAAATAAGTATTGCCCAATCATCTACTGTACCAGCCAAAACTTCCACTTGATCTTTTGTATAGGGAATAACCAATTTGTCAGGCATTTTGGAAAAGTGTGTCAAGCTATATTTGAAGCCTGTCAATGCTTGAATAGCAACCAAGGTGGGATAATGTTGGATGGTCTTTGCACCCAACGAGTTTCCATGTAACCACCATAAAGGACCTTCTTGCCATAACACACCTGTTGGATAATTTTTTGTCTGTAATATACACAGAATCAAAGGCTGTGCAGGATCAAACCTACACAACTGGGCTTTCATCATGGCTTTTTCAACCTTCTCCAGAGCTGTCTTAGCTGCAGGAGTTATTTCCCTAGGAGAATTTACATCTGGATTGCCTTCTAAAATTGCATATAATGGCAATAATTCTGCTCGAGGAATATGCAGATACCCTCGAACCCAATTAATATCTCCTAGCAACTGTTGAAAATCATTAAGTGTCTTTAAGTGACTAGTTCGAATAGAAACCTTTTGTGGTGAAATTATGAAGGGGTGGATAACCGCCCCCAGAAACTTTATCACTGTTGACTGTTGGATTTTATCTGGAGCAACAAATAATCCCTTCCTTTTCAATGCTTGAATGGTTGCTTGGAATGCTTTCTCAAGAGTCTGTTGTGAGGAAGTGGTTAGCAATATATCATCCATATAGTGAATGATCCTTAGCATAGGAAATTGTTTTCTAATAGGCTGCAAAGCTAAATCAACATGTAACTGACACATAGTGGGACTATTAGCCATTCCTTGTGGAAGAACCCTACATTGATAACGTTCATCAGGTTGCTCATGATTGACAGATGGTCAAGTAAATGCAAATCTCTCTCTATCATTGGGATGTAATGGAATAGAGAAGAAACAATCCTTGATGTCCAACACCATAATGGGCCATGCCCGGGGTAGGGCCGACAGTAGAGGTAATCCTCTCTGTATAGCTCCCATAACTTGTATTTGATTATTTATTGTTCTTAAATCATGTAGCAACCTCTACTTTCCTGATTTTTTCTTAATAACAAATATAGGTGTATTCCATGGG